>NC_056725.1:1425111309-1425236309 GCF_019279795.1 Protopterus annectens
GGAGATTCTATGACCACTCCCAGTTTGCAGTCATCAGCAAACTTGGTCAGCTACAGACCTTTAGTTTTTACTTATATTTCGAAGAAATAGATTCCAAATGGTGGAGGTCCCAGGTCTGATCCTTGTGGAGCACCACTGGTTGCAGGTCTGCTGTTGGAGGTGGATTTCCCTATTTTGACTTTATGAGTTCTATCAGTGAGCTAGTTAGCAACCCATCTAATGATATAAGGTATGATACCTAGCTGGGTGTGTCTGTCAATGATGCCTGAGTGGGAGATAGTGTTAGACACCTTTGCTAAGTCTAGGTAGGCTGTATGCACAGCTTTCCCCTCATTCAGGGGCTTGGTGACTGTCTCAAAGAAGTCCACCAGGTTTAACAAGCATGATATCCATTTGACAAATCCAAACTGAGTAGGGTCACGTGTTTGGAGATCACCTATATCTTTGTTGATTAGGCCCATTATTTGCATGGCCTTCAGATAAGGCTAGTCAGGCTAATAGGTCTATAGTTCCCGAGGTCAGTAGAAGCACCATCTTTGTGCAAGGGAATAATGGTGGCCATTTTCCATTCAGCTGGAATGAAGCTGGTGCTTAGACTATGACTGAAAAGAGTACCCAATGCTGTTGCTAATTCTTGTTGGAGCCCATGTAGGATGCAGCCTGGGATGTTATCAAGTTGCATAGATGCTGTGTTTTTGGCATTAGAGAGGGTGTTTCCAACCTGCTCTTTAGAGATACAAGGTAGGGGACAGGTGGTATGGATGTCATGGGGTACATGAGGCAGGGACAGGAAAGTGGTTTTCACAGAATCTGTCAACAGGTTAGCTATGTTCGCAGGCTCATATGTGGTATCATTAACTATCAGTTCAGTACAAATCCGGTCCTTTCCTTTTAGGTTATGGATGTAACTAAAGAACTCCTTATGCTTGTCCATTGTTGAGGAAGCTAATTTGGATTCATAGTTTGCTTTGGAGGACTTCACAAAAAGCCTTATTCACTTGTTTAGGCTGAGGAGAGAGTGTTTCCAGTTTAGGCCTGACTCCTTCTTACTCTTAGCAATTTCTTCCTCTTATTTTAAAGCCTGTTAATGGCTTACAGTACTTACAGTTATCTTTTCCCTCCTCATCCCCACCCTTCAGAGTGGCAAATGCTTTTCAGTTCATCACAACTTTAACAAAGTCAACAAAAGTCCACTATTTCCACATATTCTTATACAGTCGTATTTCACAAATATGATTGCTGCTTTGTAGTCTCACGATTATTCACTAATTTCCATGTTGCTGATCTTCTTACAGTTCATCTCCATCTCCCAACTCCAGATTCCAGTTCAAATCCAAACTGCTCTTACTTCTTCTGGTCAACCCCTGTACTTTCTCTATCTCTCAAGCATTTTCCTTTGGAATAGTGGAAAAGGTTTCACTGGCAAAGTCTCTCCGTGTGCTTTATTATCACAAGAATAAAAGGTATAGTGCCCTTCTCCTTGGTGGCTCATTTTTGTAGAACAAACTTTTGTATTTCCTCCTTAGCCTGTTCTGCATCAAAAAATTATTTTGATCCTCCAGAAGAAAAATATTCTGAAGACAGCTGCATACAGCAGCTTGGATCTCACATCTGCCTCTTGGCATTCTCTGATTACTGGAATACATTTGTTTCTCTTCTGCCTTGCGTACAGTGAATAACCATTCTCCACAAATACTCTACTGTCTCAAACTTTTAATACTTTCCCAATTTTGTCAGGATCAACTCTTTCTGCTGGTAGGTTTGCATCTTTACTAATAAAGGTCTTGGCTGCTTTTCATGGCCATATTTGGAACATACCCAACAGTGTGTCCCTTCAATTTAGCAGTTCCAGCTGATGGATACCAGTCCAGTTACTAATTTGTGCCTTTATAATATTTATACACTCTGTTCCTTCTAGTTTGTCTGGTACAGCAGAACATTTCAGATTTTCCCTACATTCTCTGTCCTCTAATTCACCTATTTTTTGAAACCTCTCTTCTTGAGCAGTTTCATACTTAGCCAGCCTTTTCTTCATTTTGACCTCTGATTTTTGCAGTTTTATCATCTCATCTGAATATCTGTTTAAAGCTTCTTCCATTTCCCAGCCTTTTGTTATCTGAGTTGATATACCCATTCAGACTTTCATTTACTTTAATCAGCTCTAAGCACATTTGACTTATTTTTTTCCTCTAGATTACTATCTTGCGTGAAAGCTCGAGCTTGAACTGCTCTTTGCTGAACAGATGCAGGGTTTTACCAGTCAATGTTTTCTCTCACCTTTTCTAGTTGATTTTTTTCAGGATTCCTTAATTTCTTCTTTGCAGACATCCAGGCAGTGTACTTACTGACCAGTAACTGAATTTTATTCACGTTGACAATATCTCTGGTTGCATTTTTTCAGTTTCTGTTTTCACACTGGGAGAACTGAAGTTAAGCTGTTGATCAGTATACAGTGTGCAGCCATCTTGTTAGTTAAACCTTATCTGGATTATGTTTTGTCATGCTGGAAGTTTTAGAGCGTTAGAAGACTGATGTTGTCTAAAAAAAAACACTATGGGATGGGACAAGGGTTTGGCCAGTATAGGAACACCTTGGGAGGTAGCTGCAGGCCATCCCTGGAAATCACTTAGAACTGTCTACCATCTCCTCCCAGGCAAATATATTGTACTCCCTTTAAATGACACCAGATTCTAAACCAGTTGTTGAAGTCAACAATCTTTTGTTCATAATGTGGCATAATTCTTGGTGATGGTGGAATGCTCTCAATGCTAGGCTCATACCTGCATTGGACACCTATTCTGAGAGCTCCATCATGTCTCTCTTCATATGGTTCATGGAGGTATGTCTAAAGTAATTTATACCCATGAGCACTGTGACTGTGTCGTATGTGTACTTGTGGTGCAGGGACTTGAGTACATATGATGTGGGGAATCCTGGCACCTGATACTCAACTGACTGTGGCCCTCTCCTTGCACAACGTGGAGAGTGTTGCATCAGTGTGTGTCATTATGGAGTCAGCTCATCATCACCATCATGATCAATCCCCCTTTTCTACATGGAGTTGGTGTGTTGTGCAATTGTCACCATCTCTGTTGATGCAATGTCACCCTCCTGCCTTCTTCAACACTCATGCCTGACTGTCGCAGATCTTCTTTCACACAATCCATCCACCTCTTTACTGGATGCCCTTGTTTCTTCTTGCCTTCTTTCTGTCTGTCCCAAATCTTCTTCACCAGATTGTCTTTTGTTTTCTGCACATGTGCTCAAACCACTGTAATCTGTTCTCCTTGATCATTTCTGTAATGGAGCTCTTTGGCCTCTGCTCTTATATCCCTATTTCCTTGTTTGTCCAGCAGTGTACATCCTGCCACCCATCTCAGGCACTTCATCTCTATCACATCTAGCTTTCTCAACTCCTTTGCCTTTACTGCCCATGTTTCTGTACCATACAATAATGCTGATAGTACCACTGTTTTGTACACATTACATTCAGCTTCCTTGGCATTCTTCTGTCATTCACTACATTTGAGATCCTATGCCAATTGGCTGCAACCCCTCTGATTTTAGCTTTGCCCTCTTTATTCAGACCTCCCGTCTCCCCAACCACCCCTCCCCAGATACTTGAAACCGTTAATCTGTTCCGCTGTATTCTCTTATAGCTTAGTTTTTAGCTTCTTCTTATTTCTCCCATTTACTGCCATTACAACTATCTTATCTGTACTCAGTTTCATCCCAAGTGCCTTTAGTTTTGCATTCCATTCCATTATCCTTTGCTGAAGTTCTTGCTCAGAGTCTGTCTGTGATGCCACATCATCTGCATACAGCAACTGTGTTGCTCTGCCCACTCAGATCTGTTTGCTAATGTAGTCCATCACAGAATGAACAGTAGTGGGCTCAGAGCTGAACCCTGATGCACACTCATATGCACTGGGAACCCCTCTGTGAAACCAAACACTGCTCATACTTAAGTTATTGAGTTCTTGTACATGTGTTGTGCTAATTTTAACAATGTTTCTGTGACTTCGAACCACTGCAGGACCGACCAAATCAACTTTCTTGGGACTTGTCATATGTTTTCTCCAAGTCTAGGAATGCCCAGTTTAACTTTTTCCTTCTTTGCTTCCTCAGAACTATCTGTCTCACTATAAGCATCGGGTCAGATGTGCTGCATCCTGATCTGAATCTGAACTGCACATTTCCAATCTTATTTTCTACTACTCTGTGTATTCGTTTGTCAGTCACTCTCTCCAGAACCTTCATGCAATGTGACAGGAGTTTGATACCTCTGTATTGACCATAGCTGTGAATGTCCCCTTTATTCTTGAACACTGGCACTAGTATGCTTATTCTCCAGTAATCTGGGATATGCCTTTCTCTTCACACTGCCATGAGTACCCTCAGGAGCCATTTCTCCTCTATCTCACTCAACATCTCTATCATATCTGCTGTGAGCTCATCTGAGCCTGCTACTTTCCCAGACTTTATTTTTCTTAGTGCTGTTCTTACTTTTTCTATGGTTGGCTCCTCCTCTTCTTTTATTATAAGCTGTGTTTGAGGCAGTACAACTTCTTGGTATTTTCTTCATTAAGAAGCTGCTGGAAATACTCCTTCCATCTGTCTTTGATGTCCTGTGGACTGGTGAACAGGATGTTGCTGGCATCCCTTATGAAGGGAGTCTGACTATCTTCTTTATCTTTCTGTCTTTGACTTGCAACCTGATATAGTTTCTTTTTATTATCTACTGAGTCACTTTCCAAACGTTGGTAGAGTGTCTCTGCTACCTTGTTCTTTGCTATAGCAACTCCTCTCTTAACCGCTTTGTTAGCTAGCCAGTGTTCCTTCCTAGCCTGGACTGTCTTTTCTATTTTTCACTTTTTCCTGCACTCCTTCTTTCTTTTGATGACTTCCTGGACTTCTGCATTCCACCACCAGCTTTCCTTATGTACCTTATTTCCATACCTGGCTCGGTCACATATCTATTCTATAGTCCTAACACATGCTCTTTTGAGGTGCTGCCATTCTTCTTTCAACTCCACCTATTTCCTCCTCTTCTCCTTTGGTGCTAGACCCCTGAGTAATTCCTTTAACTGTTGTGCTTTCCCTCCAGTCAACTTCCAGGTCTTCAGCCTGGTCTCTGTTGACCTTAGAGCCTTCTCTGACCACTGCTTGCAGCTGATTGTGGCAACCAGTGGTTTATGCTGTGGGCCAGCTGTTTCACTGGGGAATGACTTTGCAGTTGCTGATTCTACCCCAGTTCCCTTTCCTTACTAGGAGGAAGTCTACACAAGTTGCATGTTGGTCACTTTTGAGTGTGATCTTGTGACTGTCTCTCTTGCTAAACCATGTGTTGGCTACCAGCAAGCCATTTGCCAGACAGAAGTCTAAAATGGCCTCTCCTTCCTTATTCCTGTTGCCTCACCCATGTGGACTCGGAAAGTTCTCATATCCTGTTCTGTCTGTCCTGATATGTGCATTCAAATCACCCATTATAAACAGTTCATGTTGTCCTGCTTTATCTAGTAGGTCCTGCAACTGCTATCTGAATGCACTATTTTCTTCACTGTCACAACCCTATTGAGGGGCATAGGCTGAGATTATGAATAATGCCCAATAAATAGGCTGGATTCAGCTATGGGTATAATATTGGACTAAGTGGAGGCTTGCCTTATTGGCCTTTGAACTGAATCAATGTAACTCTTGGATGTATGTTTCATGGTGGGTGCTGCCTGTGTTGTGTGTTTCATGGTGGGTGCTGCCTGTGTTGTGTGTTTGTGAGGTTCTTGTGGGTACTTGTTTCCTAAGTTACTTTAGGAGGCCTTCATGGTTCTGGTTGGTTACTATTAAGAGTCTCAGCGTATGGAGGTCTATGTGATTGGTTTGAGCTGTGTCTAATTGGTTTACTTTGATGATGTGTGGTACTGACAACCTGCTTGTTATTTGTAGTGGCTTTGTGTGAGAATTTTACCTCCAGGAATATTATATGACTACATCTCTCACACATGGCAGTTTGTTTAAGTGGTAGGTAGTTGTTGGTAAACATGAGGCAATTGTTACATTGTCTTAGGTTGTCCACTCAACCAAACAGGCTACAGAGACAGTTACAAAGTGCAATACATGGTTCCAGATGCTTGCTAAAGGTGTAAATAGCACCTATAAGGTTTGAGGCTGATTTACTGGAGTGCTATATATCTAAAAGAACAATCTTAAGTTTACATAAAGCGCACTGTGCTTCTTGGCACAAACCAGAGCTTCTTCGCCCAAGTACTGAGACAAGCAGAGTGTCTGTGTCTGTCAAGTATGGCATGGTGCAGCCCTGTGTTGAGTGCCATCACCCACTGTTAAAGCTAAGCGTAAAAGTGAAAGGACCAAAAAGAAAGCAATTATAACTTCAGTCAATAATTTGTATCCCTCAGAAACAATAGCAAACTATTCCCTGTCACCAAATAACCACTACTGCTCTCAGCAGGTTTATGCACAGATTACAAAAAAAAAAAAAAGACCTGAAAACTGTACTCTAATGTAAGAGTGAGATGTAAAAGTAAGAAAAAGAGTGGAAGTCACATGGAAAACACTTCTTAGATGGAGATATTATCTAATGAATAAAGAATGCAGAACACAAAGTATAACAAACTGGAGGATCTATTAGCTACAAAAATAATCTACCCATCCCAAGGCTCCAGCCTTGGCAAAGTTCTTGTCCTTTTTTTTTCTTTTTCTCCCTGTCATCAAGTTTCCTTAATGACATATGGGCCCATTTTCCCTGGTGGTGAGGATCATCATCAGATCCACCTGGATGGGAACCTGTACAGGCAGCTATCATTCAGACACACACAGGGGATGGTGCTCACAATGGCATCCTGGCAATGACAGCAGTTTTGTAGGAAGGTCCTAACCCTTTACCTGGTGGTGATGTGCACACTGCATCACTACCAGGAATACCATGTGTAGGTGCTCTTTCACATGCAGGATTAGGAGCTACCATCACCTCATAGGCAGCCACAGTGTACACCCCTCCCTACAGCTCCTCCTTCTTTTCCATGCCTGAGACATCCATCCCTCCTTAGGATAGACACTACTCATCCTCCCTGCCAGCACAATCAGTTTCTCAGGCCCCTAATCAAAGCTGGATCACTTGGGCAGAAATCAGACTTTTATTCTCTGCCACCAGGAGCTCAGTTCTTGGCTTTGCACTTTCTGTCCATCAGTAAACTCTACCTTTCCCTCCCAGAGTTACTACTGCTCTTCTGTTTCTGGAAAGGCAGTAAAGATAGTCTGTACATTCAGAATTCTGATTAAGCAGACTTTAACAAACTATTCTTCTGGGTCTTTGAAAATAGACTGCTAGTAAACATAAATAAAACAGATGAGATGTTGTTTGGTACAACTCATACACTTTCATTAACTCCTCCATTTAATAAAGCAGACCCTTGGTTTTCCCAGTCTCTTTTGGTCATTACTTTCAAATTTTCAGACGTTGTTACTGCCCTGTTCTTGACACTCTGTTTCGATGCTCACATCAGTGTTAGGAAAATCCTCACATGACTTACCGGGGGATACAATAAACTCTGTGTAGGATTCGCGCTAAGCCTACACAGAGTTTACGTGTTCATGCGTTGATACACAGTGTGCGGCAGTACTCACTGCATATTAATGAAGTGCGGCATATCTAACCTAGGTTTCGTGACTCACAACAGTGTTGCTGGCTGCAAAACCTTGCAAGCAAATGCAGATAGATATTCCGTGTAAGGTGAGCACCTACAATGCGTAGATTTGTGCGGAATGCCACAGTGATCATCTGGGGTTTACAAATAGCTGTCATTCTGTTAGCCTCTGTGCAGATGTGTTGCACTAACTTAATGAGAGGACAAATAACCAGTAATAGAGATATCTGACATATATGTCACACAGGAATATGTTAGAATGTAACACTCTCAACCTCTTAGAGCAAGAAATGTGGACAAAGCCATAAAAATGGGGTTGGGGGGAGTGGACAAAGAGCCAGAAATAGGGACAGATGTTTAATATTGCACTTCCAAACTTAGGAGGTTGTTAGAATATATAGTTTGCACATTAGAATGAATTTTCTGAAGAGCATGAAGTTTGAAACTCAAATGTCAGTCATCAGTTTCTGACTGCACTCTGCAATGACATGCCAATGATTTGCCAGGAAAAATGTTATGAGGAAAAGGTCACAAATATAAGACAAAAAAAAAATGCACATTCTGCACAGATCAGGACTGTTGAGAGGTTCACACTCAAATGTATGTATTATTGAGTCACATCAATCCAGAGATCAACCCAGTGATATGGCAGAAAGCCACATATTTGATAAGAACAACATCTGGACATCCTGAGAATATCCTGACAGTTGAGCAGTATGAATGTGAAGTATGTGGTCCAAACACAGTACAGGACAGGGTATCTATAGTGCAGAGTGTTGTGATATCCCATTCCTGGCATGCTGTACTGAAGCTGTGTTAATGATCTGTAACAGGATATGGGACTACCACATAAAATGATCATTCAGTGGAAGTCTGTGTATTGAATAAGGACACACAGATGAAGTGTAGGGAAAGAGTAGAGGTGAAACTCTCGCATGTACAGCAGAGGATGGTATGTCAATGGAAGATGTTTTTAGCAGCAACAAGAAGCACATATCTATATGGTACAATATGCACTGTAGAGTGAAACTGTGTTTGTGTCTGTCACACAACGTAGTATAACAATGGAGAGGATGTGTGTGTGAGATAAGCATCCTTGCATGAATAATGCAGAGGACATCTATTAGGGTTCTGACATACAATTGGAGTAGGGTGCGTATTGGGAAGTTGTGCAAACTTATACTTGAATATGAGAGTACTGTCAGCAGAGGTCTCTAGCAAGGTGGACTCAGGTAAAGGATCATGGCAAACATTACAAGAACCAACTGCAATCATGGACAATATCAAAATAATACCACCACTAATCTCATGCCTGTGACATAACATATGTGAAATGGTGTGATAATAGATGAGCTTGCAGACACACACACGCACACACTTGACAACTATTATGATACATCCTCACTCTATGGGGGAACCACACACACTGTCCTGGTACTGTAATATTTGCAGGAGGTGTTAGGAGGGATACTGCTTTACCTGTATGTGACAGTATGGGCAATACAGGCTAGTTGCCTTGTGTGCATGGCATAATCCACACTTTCATGAATGATATACAAGCTATTAATGTTGTCCAACACGTATGTATGCAGTGTGTGCATAAGCTAAACAGGTAGCACACATGCATCTGGTGTAACAACTCCCTAAGGCCAAGAACACTGAATCAATAGGCTCAGACAGTATGCCAGGATGGCTTATAAATAGCATGAAACATGACCTATCATGCCATCTGGAACTGCTATTTAACTGTAGCATCCAAACATGCTTTATGTCTCAAGAATGGAGAACAGCAACAGTCATCCCTCTGCAGAAACGTGGGCCATCTACAGACCCTGGAAACTACAGAATCATAAGTTTCACTAGTCTTACATGTAAAGCCATGGAAAGAATTATCATGGAAATGATCAATAGTGAGTAAACCTCCAGACACTGGACCCAACCCAGTTTTGTTTCATCAAGGGTAGGTAGGTAATGCCTACTCAACCTGGTGGACTTCTTTGAGATGGTCACCAAAGAGATGGATGAGGGAAAACTGGTTTACACAGCCTACGTTGACATGGCCAAGGCATTTGACACAATACCCTACTTGGGCATTGTTGACAAATTCAGAGGTTTGGTACAAACCTGTATGTTACTTGGTGGATAGCCAACTGCCTCACAGACACGACCCAGGAAGTTAGAATTGGGGAGTCCACCTCTTCAAAGAGGCCAGTCACAAGTGGAGTCCCTCAGAGATCAGTCCTTGGACCACTCTTTTTTGGCATTTACTTCTCTGAAGTTAAGGCCAATGCGAACGGTCTCTGGCTGACTAAATTTGCAGATGATTGCAAATTAGGAGTTGTCATTGAATCCCACACTGACACAAATGTTCTCCAGGAAGGGCTGACACAGACAAGCAACTAGTGTCAGAGCCATGGACTAAAACTAAATGCCAAGAAATGCATAATAGCATCGTTCGGGAAGTCATCCATCCCTGGTAACTATCATATTGACAACACACTGCTTAGAGTTGATCCAGTAGTCAGGAACTTAGGGACATACATAGGCAGTTATTTAGCCTTTGACCATCTCATGTCTAGAGAAGTGAGGAAATCATTCTATGTCACACAACTTATAAACAAAGGTAGGACATCTAAGTCCAAGTAAATCATTGTTCCACTGTATTTGGCATCCATCAGACCTATTACTGAGTACAGTGCTGCCTTTGGTATGTACCTAACCAGGCAGATCCAACAATTGGAATGTGCACAGAGGTTTCTCATTAAAAGAATACAGGGAGTATGTAAAATGTCCTACGCAGACTGACTCAAGTCCCCATCCCTGTATTCTGTCTCCTATAGGCTTTTGAGGGGACATCTATGCCTGGCATACAGGGTGTTGTCAGACCCCACTCTGAAGGACCTCCTGCATATCTTCAAAACAAACAGCACCAGAATTACCAGTTCTAAAGACTTAAACCATGCCTGTGATATAAATAGTACCTCCTGGAGAAAGAGGTATGTGTTCCAGAGACTAACCCATCTCTGGAACAGACTCCCCATCAGTGTGAAGCAGCGTTCCTCCCTAACCCAATTCAAGTGCAACTTGGACAATTGGATGGGGAACAGGAAATTCATCCCTGGTTTGGCACCTATGTCTCTTAGGGTGACAGGCAACCTGTAAATGGTTCATCTCCCAGGCCCATGATTACACTTATCAAGGGTATCAAAACTTGTCAGAGATTTGGAATGCATGGCAAGACTTAAAAAGACTCCTGTGGTCATTAGCCTAGTAAACACCTGTGAACCTATGGAATTCCTACCATTTGATGTCAGCATATTAGTAGCCTCAGATGATGATGGCAGTGATGAAGAGGCACAGTCTGGGGGTGTAGAGGGTCAGTATGACACTGAGGTTGTGGATCCCCTGCCCATATTTCAAAAACAGTCAGTCTATGCATACCTATGACACAGAGACCTCAGACATAGAATAGGTTGAGGTTGACACAGCTGATCAGAGTAGTGTGGTTACTCTAGTTGCAGAGCTCTTTGATTCTCCACATAGCCATTGTGAGAGTGAAGTGCCATACAGGGGTTGGCAGAGGTGCTCAGAAGCAGCTTGCTGTCCACCTTTCTCCTGATGTAGGTGTGTCAGTGGGTGCCACATGGTGTATGTGTAGGACCTTCACTTAGGCACAGGCACATTCCAGCAGGGCCTCAGAAGAGATAGTGAGAATACTAAACACTGTGCATTCTGACATGTGAGACCTTCTGTGTGGGTGACCCCTTGGATAAGATGAATGAAACACTGGATCGGGCAGTGTCTGTAATGGAACATCTGCTTGGGGGAGGGTTGGCATCTACATTGTCAGGTGTTAGCCGACATGGCCATGCAAGAGTCCTCCTCCTGTAGTGGCACTACTTCCACTGCCCTGTCAGTATGACCCTGAACTGACTACTCTACCATGCACAGCTTGCACCTGTCTGAGATGCCAGGAAGTAGTGCTAGCACAGTGCTTGATTGTGTTCATTCAGACACACGCACATTGAAAATAAACTTGCCCATACCAACTCACACACACACACACACACACACACACACACACACACACACACACACACACACACACACACACACACACACACACACACACACACACTTCTTTGGTGTCAGGCTTACCCTTCTGTATCCCTCTCATGAAATGAGGATGACCGAACTCTACACTTTCACATTTCTTTGTGACTTAGGGTTGCATATATGACTGATGCATGGAGTGGTAACTAATGCTTGATTATTCAGAAGCTTGCTTTAATCTAAATGTATTGCAGAAGAAATGTTTTTATTTACTGTTCCTACTCAGTTGTGAAATATTTTTTTATGTAATTGTTGACCCTCACTGTATCAGTCAAAGTAGATATTCAGTTCTTGTTTATTGATATACTTGTACAAGTCATCCTACCATTGAATGCCTCACTGGTTTATATAGAGTGGTCACTTGTAATGCCTGATGCATAGTTTTTGGCAAAATCCATAGCTGTATATTGCAAACATCAGTCATAAGCTACTACTGACATTACTGTACACCTAAGACATGTTCAGCTTAGGGACATATAAGTATTTGCATATGTGAGTAATCAGTCGTATACCTCTTTTTTCATACAGGTTTCACATTTACCTTGTTAATACTGCAGCTACAAGATATGTCCTTGAGGGCTGTCTCTGCCTGATGCTAACAGAACAGAACCATTACATGGTTAAGTAAAGGTTGAGGACATTTGCAGGCATCGGTTTTACTATTTGTATGTGCTTAAGATCTTAGGTTTTCACTTAGGTAGTTAATGTGCACTCCTTTGCCTCTTAGCCAGAGCCATAGCATATTGTGCATGCCTATATCTGCCAGCACCATCTGCAGCTTGTGGTTCTCCCTCAGACTCCTCATCTCTATCTGCTGGATGTTAGACAATCGAGTTTTTGGAAACCTTTTGCATGTAAATTTTGAGTTTCTGAAAACTTGATCATCTAACATAGACCTATATATATATATATATATATATATATATATATATATATATATGGTTCTAGGTCATAAGATCGACAGCCACTCTCACCGACAACAAAAACATCAACACCACATTATCGACAAACCATAAACACGACACCTCACATGCCCGACAAACAAGTAACCGACGGTCCACAAACACGAAACCCCACACACTGCACACACCACAATAACAACAATCAAGTAACAAAACACATCCCCTTATCCAAAAACCCCACACAGAACACAAGCACACCAAAATCCTCACAAACCCACACTAAACCTCACACACACAACTACGTCCAACCCTAACCCAAACCCTTACCCTAAGGTCCGTCACTATCGCACACTCAGCTAACCCGAGCCCTAACCCTAACTCACTTAACCCACCCTAACCCAAAAATACCACTACCGCACACTTACATAACCCGCCCTAACCTAACTCACTTAACCCACTAACCCAAAAATACCACTACCGACACTTACATAACCCGCGCCCTAACCCTAACTCACTTAACCCGCCCCTAACCCAAAAAACTGCCACTACTGCACACTTACCTAACCCGCGCCCTAACCCTAACTCACTTAACCCGCCCCAACCCAAAAAATACCACTACCGCACACTTACCCAACCCGCGCCCTAACCCTAACTCACTTAACCCACCCCTATCCCCACAGACTGTCACTATCCACACTTACCTTAGTCGCACCTTAACGTCCGTCACCACCGCATACTCACACAACCTTCTTTCCAACTCACTATCCCTGGCATCGGAGTTTTCATCCGTAGCGTCGGTCTTCCGAGTGTCGATCATCTGGCGCCCGCTCATGCGTTGTCGGTTATCCCAGCTGTCGATCTTCTAACCTACACCCATATATATATATATATATATATATATATATATATATATATATATATATATATATATATATATATATATATATATGTATGGTTTAGCTTTAATATGTTGACTGCCACATTGTTGAAATCAGTTCCGCAAACTCTGAACTGCGACTTCTCAAAACCTCGAACACAGATATTCTGAACTGCAAAATCTCGCCCTCTTTTAGACCCATGTTAGTACTTGTTTTTAGGTATGGAGCGATCGGAAATGTCAACGTTCATTGTTTTTTCAACTTTCTGATTTTGCAGACATGTTTCGATGATATATATATGTATATATATATATATATATATATATATATATATATATATATATATATATAGATATTCAAGAAATAATGACATGGCAACATTGTACATTTAGAAAAAGTATCGAGCATTACTGTACAAAACAAATGTAAAATAATTAAAAGAAATAAAAAATTAATTTATAGATGGAATTCAACTATACATTTGAGAAATAATGACCAGGAATATTGTACATTCAGCTAGAATAAACATTCCTATACATTAAATTTATGAATGGAAAAGCAACTATAACTACAAGTGAACAGTTGTTCTAATAGAAAAAAAGTATACTAGATTATTATATGCATATAGTCACATTATAGTTGGCAACAACCATACTTACAATGTGATAGCTCTTCACAGAAATAAGGAAAATTAAGCATTGGTTGTAGAAAGTGAATACACTGAGGGACTACTGTGGTTCTTAAAATGATAAGACTTAACAATAATTAAATACCACATTGTCCAGGTTTGGATTAGCAGCAAGACAAGAAACCCTGAGTTAGAACTGTAGGACCCCGTAAGAGGAACTTCAACAGATCTGGGAAGAAATGCATCTTTGTTTAATAGAAGAGGTTGATGGTTGTCAAATGCACCATGCAAACACTTGGTAGTCGTGGTAAGGCACAGAGGCTCCATGGACTAAGAGAGGCTTTACTAAACAATAGCAACACAACACAAATAGGACAATACAGAGAAGAGGATGAGTAGAAGAGAATGAAATTAGATGACACTGCAGAGGTTCCCGGTTCTGGGTAGCTGACTGAGATGAACCCTGTGAAACCTCCTTTTTAAAGAAAGAGGGGTAGGGAGGCTATAAATACTGTGGAGAACGTTATTCCATGCAGAAGGATCAGTGAATAAAAAAGCAGGGCAATTAGAATTTAATACAAAATTAAAGGCATTGAAAGTGTTTGGGTTATAGTATTTTTGAAGCCTGGACTTGGATGGGTGGCTGAAAGAAAAGGTGGATTTTAAAGACAAGCAATGGTTTAAGTGAAGATTTTTTTATAAACTAACTTGACTAGAATAAATGTACATCTGTAAAACTTGGGCAACAATTTGAATTTGGCCAAGAACTGGTAGAAATGTCCCCACTGAGAGTGATGATCTTACTTAGGGGTTTGTACTATAAATTGACAGAATTTGTTCATGGATGTTTGAAGAGTTCCATTTTTAATATCATTTCAATAAGGGGTTGGAGGTCATATTGCAAAACTGATAATATGACCCCCCTCGAAATAAGGTATGATGGGCTTCTTTCTAGAGAAAACTTTGTGGCACAATAATTGCCTTTTAGCATTACAAATATTTTATTCCAAACATTGACCTCATGGTTATTGGAAGACAGAAAAGTATTGTGTCATACCAGTGCATCTGAAGATACTGTATGTGCTATTCCCAATGGGGAGCCTGTAGACGATTAATATATTCAGCATGGGCTGTCCAAGGATGTCTGAAATCTGGTACCAAATAACATTGCTGTCATTTTTAACAATGTTAATAATTAACTACTTGTCTTCAAGCAAGGAGAAAGGATAATTCTGAATATTAGTTTTTAAGACACTGAGAGAAGGGTTAGCCTAGGTGGTAATCATATCACTGACGTGACATAGATTTTTCCCATGTACTGTCAGTGAGAATCTCATGAATATGATGAAAACCAAGGGTCCAACAACTGATCTCTGTATAATTCCTTTGAGTAGTTTGAAAGGGGTGTACAATATGCTGTTTATGCAAACTCTTGCTGAGTTTTGTAGGTAACTGGCTAGCCAGTTGATACAACATAAGCCTAAACCACAGGCTTTCCCTCACTTAGCAGAAAAGGGTGTGAGAATTCAGAAAAAGGGCTCTTAGCTCAAGATAACTCTTTACTACAAGTAGATTTAAATTCAGAATCATGCAAAATCTTAGCAATATTCCTTTGCTGAAAAGAAAGTGATGTCCTGTTTAGACACACCAAAATACACCCAACCAAAACCTTTGCATTTGTTCGGACTATTAAAATTCAGATATGGCTTTAGCAAGATGAGGTTGACTAATTTATTTAATTATAAAGACAATTGCAAACAGTGAATACGGGCTTCATATTCCCATGGTTTAAATTATATACTTTTTCTGTTGCATATTTTCTTTGTATGTATTTGTTTGCCAAAAATTTATGCTGTTATACATTTGGACATTAGATGGCACTACATTATTATTTTTTCCAGCCGCTCTTTCAGGAGCATTACATTTTAGAACATAAGTATTTTTTTTGTCAGTTTTTAAAATCATTTTATGAGGTACTTTTGTTTCTTTTCTGCTTTGATTTATATGTGCAGTATTATATTTTGCTGTACTAATTTGAATTGATTGCTCTTCATACTAAAATTCTATTACATGTAATTTAACCTATTTTGCATGACATGCAATTTTACATTTAATACTAGATTTCTTTATACATTCATTAGTATAGCATTTTTAACTGTGCATGCTCTTTCATTATTTTCTGTATATAGGGCTGACTATTACACATTTGTAATTACATAATTTATTTATTTTGATCCCCCTGGACTTCATTGTTACCGGCCTGGGCTCCAGTACACATTGTCCACTGCAGGTCTACCAGCTACTCTCCAACTCTGTATTTTTGCTTTGGCTAGTCATGGATCCTGAGGATGCTCTCAAGGCTCATCTCATCTGTGCTTCCATCTGGGGTAGGATTTTGTTTATGACCTACCCACTCCATTTCCCTGCCCCCACTCTCGTTGATTATGGCCAGGAGTAACTCCCCTCTTTGGACCATGGCTCACCTTAGGAACCATATCAACAAGTGCCCTTCCACCTGTCCCTGCTGCTCAGTCATTTGCCTGAGTGACTAATCAAACCCAGGTCAGCTGGGCCATAGTCAGTCAGGGCTTTATCCCTCTATGCCACCGGAACGGCCGACACAAATTAATTCTTGACAGATGAAACTGGTGCAGTTTTTCTTTTGTGTTTTCTCACTGTTTCATTATTAACTCAGTGTTTTATGTGTGCTTGTCTTGTACTTTGGATTTGCTTGAGTTCATTAGTACCCTGATAAGTGTAGGGTTTGGGCAGGCAGGAGAAGTAATCAGCTGGTGTAGACCACACATTGAGAGGCATACAGTTAAGCATGGATGTGCATTTTGCACACCAGTGCACAGTGAAGTCACCTAACACAATAGTATTGTTCCCTTTGATATTAGAGAAGATGGAGTATAGTGTTTTCTTGACAGGTTTTGGGGACAGGGGTTGGGTGGAACCCAGCAACTGGTTATAACAGTAAATTTTAGTTGTTTCCCTATGGTACCTAGCACAAAACACAGTTTGAGTAATTTTGTGAATTATTAGGAGATAATGTTTAGTCTGTGTTTGAATTTCAGTTGTCCATTGAAGAGAAGAGACATCCATCCATTCATTTACCTGTGGCCGCTGAAAAGATGGTCATTTGAGATAAACAAGGATGTCAGCACAGAATAATGTTTTAACCTACATTCTGTGACAGCATTTAAGACTTGGTTTAGCAATACTGAACCAAGTCTAAAACGCAGTCAGATTTTTCATGAGGTTATATTTATTGGCTGTGGTGACAGTGATTTATTTAAGAGCTTTAGGTTGCTTTATTTATTTGTTAACCAGTTAAACCTATTAGGTACAAGTGTCTCATTTCAGGAGTGATCCAGGAGAATTCCCTGAGACAAAGTAAACAACCAGGGTTACTGCAGAATTGGTATATCCTGACACAAACAGTACAACCAAAACTTTAAGTTCCTATTAGAAATTCTTTTCCATTCTTAACAGCTCACATCTCTACAAAGCTATCTGTAGCAGCGTGTGGGAAGATCTGAAGGGTCCATTGTGGAAAAAAGTTGCTCCTCACTGTGACATGAAGACCAGCGGACAAATTATAGACTCTATGGTAATTAGTGGTCATGGGTTATATTATTAGCCTTAATGAGACCATCACTTTCATTAACATTTCATAAATGCATAGATTCATAGAGTTTACAAGGCAGCGTTAGTTCATGGACCATAATCACATTGCTAATGCCCAACTCCATAGGGCACCCTCTCCCTGCAGGAGGGCAAAACAAGTCAGGCTCAGGTTGAATGTGTGGATACCTATCTAATCAACGTTTGCCTTAGAGAAGGTGAGGGTATCAGTCACTCTTCTGTATATGTAAAAGATGATTAGGAAGCACTGAGCAATAAATATGTCCCTCCAGTGTGTCTTATTTATTTATTGATAAAGATTTCAGTCTTTAGTTTGATTGTTTCTGAAATCATTTGTTTTAAGGAGGTACAGGGGATCAAGAAGAGTTGTGTTGAACAGCACAGACTGATTGAGTTAAATTAATTGCAGGAATGTATAAGAAACAGGGTCAGGTGATCTTTTTGCTAGTAACCTCTGTTTATTTTCTTTTTGCATGATATATTTGATTAGATCCAAAGTAAAAGGTACATTGCATTCTACACTCTGTCTGATCAGGGAAGAATACAGAGAAATTATATCTTCTCTGGACCTGGATGAAATACCTTTAGTAATTATTTGGGCTAGTTAGAAGGATTTCCTAGCTACTTTTGCTATGTGCTGGGCAAAAGATAAGGAGTTGTCCCCAAAAGTACTAAGATCTCCAATGATTGTATCAGTCTGGAGTGGGTTGTTGTCTATACTGTAAGCTTCTGCTGAGATTTGTTTAACAAAGGTGATAGTGCTATATTTCTTTGCATTTGATCAAAGGCCATTTCTAATATACCACCGATTTGTATGGTTTATAGCTAGTTAACAGGCATGTGCTCCAGGAGACCACTGAGGAGCCTAACACAATTTCTCCAAAGCGCTGTCTAAGATTAAGTGATGGATTCAAAGCTTTTTTCCTGTGACCCTTCAAGAAGGCTCAATGATATCTTATCACTCATTACAGTCACTGAAAACAAACTGTAGTGTCTTAGTCACACGTCCATGCTGAGTGACAGCAATGTTGGATATCTACCAGGGAGATTGTTGAAAACATTCTTGGGTGATGATCGTACTGTGTACATAAACCAATTAAAACATTACAGTTTACTCACTTTGCTAGGCTCATCATTTTAGAACAATATACAAGAAGTCATCAAACAACGAGGCTTCACGGACAGGGTAGAGGACAGAAATCAGCAGCCTTATGTAACAGACACTTGGGTGCTTCTCTTCTGACCCATAATTTTTTTAAACAAGAAACATCTTTATTAACTAATCTCTTATGACATAAGCAATCATATATTTATATAAATGAAAACAAGCCATATCGACATAATCTTAGTTGCAAGCATTATGCATCATGAATCATATTGACATAATTTTAGTTGCAGACATTATACATCACTTATAATCTACCCAAGAATTGTCAGTCAAACATTGCGTAGCGCATTCAAATGTTGCCTTCTTTTAAACCTCGTTCTTCCCCTGTATGTATTGCTCTCAGAATTCACATTTTTTTCTATGCAATTTGCTCCTACCATTTTCTAAAGATCACAATACCAGTTGTTTTATCTCTGTTACTGTATTCACTACTTTAGTACAGTTTGTTTGGACTTTGATTTCCATTTTCTAGTAATTGCTTTTTTGGCAGCCACCATAATTAGACTCAGCAAGGCCTTGATGATTCCGATTCTGTAACATATCCCAGAAAAATCATTTCCATAGATAAACCAATTTGCTCAATCAGTATCTCTGATAGAATAGGCTGCAGGGAATCTTTAAAGTCTGCCAACTCATTATACTCCCAGAAAATATGTTACCACTTACCTCTTTCTTCTCCATCACACCTACAACATTTGCTGTCTACCTGAGGAAAAACTCTTTAGGGTCTACTTGGGGGTATACAAATACCTATGTAAACATTTCCAAACAAAAATTTTAAATCTAGATTTTGTTGCATATTCGGGAGACATACATGTATCCTCCATTGATTCTTTGTGAATTGCTTATTTAATCTTTCTTCCCAATCCTTTCTAGCTTCTTCTGATTGATTTTTATAGTTATCATACAGTATTTTGTGTGCTCTACTAATTATTTCTTTTTTAACAGCAGCTTCTGTTCTGGATTCTACTAAAACCTCAACCATTGCTGGTCTTTCATTTAGGACCCCCCTATTACTTTCTCTTTGCCTATACACTATCAATACTTGATAGGGAAGGCAATCTCTAACCTGCAGTCCAAATAAATTCTTTGCGTCTTCCCATTCTATTACCTTTCCCTCTCTAGTTATTTGCTCCCAATACCTTGGTTCCTTTGCCAGTTTTCTCCAATAAATCTCAGCCCACTCTTGCCTATTGTCTGTATCCCTATCAGCAAAATCTCCTTTCTCCATTCCCACGTTGGCTTAGTTCTTAGAATACTTTCTGCTACTTTATGAATATAATATTCTGTAAGACTATTTTTATTCTCATTAAAGATCTTCATTCAAAATCTTAGTCTCTCCTTGTTTCTTGAGCTTCCCCCGTTTCATCATCATTCCTTTCCACTTTGAATTATAGGTTTCTGCTTGTGTGTGTAGCTCTGAAATACCCTTCAAATTGGGTAATCCAAATTCACATTGTTCTATTGGAAGAATCAGCTTATCCCACTTGATTCTTGCCATATTTCCCTCCCAGATAAAATCCTTCAGCCTTTTATTAATTGGTATCCACAACTTCACCTCTGGTTGATAAAAATATGCCGGGCCTGTGTATGAGACTAAAGGGACTAAAAACAGTTTTAACTGCTTGTATCTTACTATCCATATGCATATAACAGAGCTTCCAATTTCTCAGTTTTTGTATTATGTTTTGTTTAGTCTCTTTTCACATAACCTTAGCTACCACACCAGAATAATTTTAATTCATGTTCCTAAGTACTTCATTTTATCATGTCTCCATAAATATGGATATTGCTGAACCAATTTTTGTGTGGGTACATAATTTACAACTATTGCCTTTCTTTTGTCTTCATTCATTTTGCATCCTGAAAAGATATGAAATTGTCAAAAAATGTTCCACAGCACTGAAATGTCCTTTTCTGGTCTTATCAGGTATAAAATAATAACATCTGCAAATAGGGCCAGGTTTTCTTGACTACCATACCAATAATATCATTGAATTTATGAGTACCTTATTTTCTTTGCCAGTGGTTCTAAATATAATGCAAATAACAAAGGGAAAGAAGACACCCCTGCCTGGTTCCTCTGGTCAAGCAGAAATTATCAGAGAGGAACTCACCCACTTTAATTTTCACCTCCAATCCCTCCTATATCCTCCTAAATAACCTTACAATTTTATCATGGCATGCAAATGTTTCCATTGCCCTGTTCATAAAGTCCCAACTTACCATGTCACATGCTTTCTCTGCATCAAGAACCACCAATAACAAGCGGTATTTTCTTACATTCTGTTTCCCTTGGATCATCACTATTCTGTTAATATTGTCAAATGTTTGCCTCCCCTCCACAAAAACACACTAATCCATATCTATCAGTTTGGCATCATTTATTTCCATTCTTTTAGCCATTAGTTCGATTCTCGGCTGGAGCGTCTTCTATGTGGAGTCTACATGTCCTCCCCGCGGTCGAGTGACTTTAAAGACATGCAGGTAGGTGTGGGCATGAATGGGCGTGCCTTCGTTGAAGGCAGGGCGTCGGGCTGGCAATTCGGCACTGTAAAAATCCACTGTCAATCATTAACAGAGACGGGAGTTCCGCTGTGGCGACCCCTAACTGGGAAAAGCCGAAAGGCATAAACACTTTATAAGCATGGTTTAGGATTGAAATGGGTCTGTATGAAGCTGGATCTGATGGGTCTTTACCCTCTTTAGGTATTACAGCTACCACCTCTTTCTTCCAGGATGTTGGTACTTCTCCTCCTCTTAAAATATTGTTAAACAAAACCTTCCAGATATTTATCAGTTTTTCCCCTCCTAGCTTCCAAATGTCCACAGGAATATCATCTATTCCTGTGGACTTCCCTGTGGATTGGTTATGCATCACCATTTTTACCTCATCTCTTCCTATCCTAACTATTAGTAATTGAGCCTCATCTACCTCTAACTTTGGCATATTTAATTCTTCCATAAATATTTCCATTTGTACCTTTTCTTGAGTTCCATATTTCTCTGCTTTATACAGACTTTCTTAGAATTTTTGAAATATTTCTAATATTTCTACAGGACCTCTTGTTATCTTCCTTGTCATAGGCTCTCTAAGTTTATTGACAACCTTTTCTACTTTCTGTTGCCGGAGTCATTGTGCTGAAAATTGTACTGAAAGTGTTTGTGCTCTAGACTTATCAAAAAACAGTTGCTTAACAGCAGTCTTTCTAAACTCATGCATATTATTGAGGTAATCCCTTTTTCTCTGTTTAGCATTTTGCAGTTGCTCCTCTTCTTGTTCTGTCAGTTCATCTAAATAATTATTCTTAATCTTAATCATATCTCCCTTTCTTTTATTTCTACCCTAGTTTTAAAGCCCACTTTAATTTTATCCCACTCCTTAGCTGTATTTTCAGAAGAACTTTCTATATTCTGCATTAGCTCCTGAATAATTTCCATTACCCATTCCTTAAATTTCTCTCTTTTCAACAGATAGGTGAGAAGTGCCAGTATCTCATTTATATTTCATTACCCTGTGTTTTTATTTTAGTTATTAGTGGCACATGATCTGAAATAGTTATTGGATGTGTATCAAGAATTTCAACTAAATGCACATGTTCTTGTGAAATGTAAATTTTGTCTAGCCTAGCTCAGTTTTTTTTAAATCTTGGGGACTAATATGTAAATTCACTTTGAACTTCTAGTACCAAATTCACATCTTCCATACCAAATATTTTCATAAATTTCTTCAAAAATCTATGCTCCTTTGTTATATTTTCATATATGTGCCCCTCAGACACATCTTCATCACTGCAAATCAAATTCCAGTCCCCACCTATAAGTAATATTCCTTGCTGAAAGCTGATTATTTCTCCCAGAATTTTCTTAAGCTCCATTATAGCAGTTTTAGGTGGAACATAAATACATGCCAGTGTAATCCTCCTCCATTGCCAGTAGCTCTTTAATATGGGTCTAATATCAGATAATCAAAGTTTTAGAACTTCGAATACCATATGGTCAAACCCATATGATCAAAGTTCTGAAGCTTCAAATATGTGATAAAAAAGAAAGAAAACAAAACTAACAGCTTTAAGCAGGGGACCCCCCCTCTCTACTTAAATACACCAACTCCGAGATTGCACTACAGTGTAGCAAAGGGAAATCTTCCCTTTCCGCACCATACTCCATTAAAGTGCGATCTCAGAGTTGGTATATTTAAGTAGCGTAGGGTGTGGGAGGTGCAGCCCCCCACATGAGGGGTGCAGGGGGGCTTGCCCCCCTGCTTAAAGCAGTTAGTTTTGTTTTCTTTTTTTTATCACATATTCGAAGTTTCAGTACTTCGATCATATGGGTTCAACCATATGGTATTCAAAGTTCTGAAACTTTGATTATCTGATATAGACCCCTTTAATACTACAAATCTACCATTATTATCTTTTTATCCTCTTCTATCACTATTGGAGCTCCTCTTGCAATTAATATAAGTACTCCTTTTTTCCTTTTTCCTAGGTATTCCACTGAATAACCATCCTGAAAACATTTTTTTATCAAATTCACATGTTTAGTTCTTTCCAAGTGTGTTGCTTGTATCCTAACTATTCACATTCTGCATTTTAATATAGTTTACTACTCTTTCTTTTTTGTATTCATCTGTGAGGCCATTGATATTTAAAGACATTACAGAAAGCATTATTATGTTAAAAAAGTTCCCACCTTTTATGCTTAACAGCTTCTTTGTTGTGTCTAGTTCCATCTTTTGTGATACATACATACACTGTTTGGCAGGTTGATCTTTATTTGAGCCTCTGTCATACCTTACAAAACTTTTTGTTTTTTATTGAAAGCCCTCAAAAATAAAACCTCACTCCCAATGCCACATAAAACCTATTAACTTAATACTAACACAGAAAACTGTGTGCATCTTCAAATATTGAAGTTTTATCCTCCTAATAGGAACAAATGCCCCAAACTGACAGCCACACTCACCAACTTGGGTTAACATATCCATGCTAAGATTAGTGGTACAGCCTGTGCTTCTAAGTGCTGTCTGGGTTTGTGTTATCTTTATAGCTCTCCCAGATGGGAAAACACTTGAATGCTTTCAGAAAACATTATCTCTTAGCCATTTCTTTGTATCAGATTGACTGCATGGAGACATAAAGACTAAATACAGAGTTACTACTAAGCATACATTTATTTGCTTAAAAAAGCTTTATAATATTCAGTGTTCTTTTTCATTTACTTACTTTCTCTTAAAAGTTGTTACTAGACCAAGCTAAGGGCCTTAATCCAGTCATTCCCCTATGCAAGAATGAGAAAAAGTACATCAATTTTTCTTTTGTCATGCTGTTTTGACCAGACTTTTCTTCTTTTTTTACACTGCAATGCCTACATTTCTTAAAACTAAACAAGAAGAAAGCGAGAAGGGAGGGAAAAAAAACAGGAGCATGTGTTTACATTAATTTCCCCATTACATTTAAAAATAACTGAGAACACTTTTCATGCAAAGAAAATCATGCAGTATAAAAATATTACTATTAAGAAAAAAAATTGTTTTGCTTACAGTTAATTTTCCTTTCCCCTCTCCTAATTATTTTTATGAACATTAATGACATGAAGTAGGGCTTATGCTTTACAGCCACCTACAAGTTTAACAAAGTCAAAAAACTCCAATATTTCCAGATTTTCTTGTTCTGTTATGTTTCACAAATATAATTATTGCTATATAATGCCACATTTGTCAATTTCCAAGTTATTGCTTTATCTCCCAAATGCTGTCTCTGCTTCATTTACAATGTGCTCTCAATTCTTCTAGTCAACTCTTGTAATTTTTTTCCTTCTCTCAAGCATTTTCTGTTGAAACATTGGAAAATGTTTCACAGGAACAGTTCTCTCACTCTCTGTGGTCTTTATTACCAGAACGACAAGAACAGAATATCCTTCTGTTTCACAGCTCACTTTTATTGGATAAACTTTTTTATTTCCTCCCTAGCATGTACTGCATCAAAAATGATTTGTCCCTCTAGGAAAGAATATTTTGAATATAGCTAGGTACAGCAGTTTGAATCTCATGCCTGCTTCTCGACATTCCCTGAATCATGGAATACATTTACTCCTCTTCTACCTGGTGTACATTGAGTAATCATTCTCCACAAACACTCTGCTATCTCCCACTTTTAGTACTTTGTCCTTCTGCTATGTAAGAATCAACTCCTTCAGCTGGTAGGATTGCATATTTACTATTATAGGTCTAAGTTGCTTTCTCATAGCCAGACTTGGAGCATACACACAATGTGCTCTTTCAATTAACAACTCCTGTTCTGGAATACCAGTCTAGTTGCTTATTTGTGCTTTCATAAAATTCAGTCTGTTCCTTCCAGCTTCTCTGGTACAGTAGAAAATCTCAGGTTTTCCCTACATGCTCTGTCTTATAATTCTACTTTTCAAAACAATTCTTCTTGAACAATCTAATATTCATCCAGTCTTTTCTTCATTTTGACCTCTGAGTTTTGTAGTTTTATCACCTCATCTGAATATCTGTTTAAAGCATCTTCCATTTTTTCAGCCTTTTGTTATTTGAGTTGATGTACTCTATCAATGTTTTGTTTATTTTCTATGTACAGCTGTCTTATGCTTTCCTGTAGGTTACTGGAAGTCATGTCCAGAGCTTGCACTGTTTTTTGAACAGCTGTCATACTCTTCCCAGTCAGTGATTTTTTTCCTCACCTATTGTAGCTGACTTTTCTTCAGGTCCTCTGTATTTTTTTTTCCTGGCATCCAGGCAGTGTACTTACTAGTCATTTACTGAAATTTATCCAGAAATATAAATCCACTGGCTTTCTCTGTTGAGTTTCTGTTTTCACACTGGGAGAGCAGAGTTAAGCTGTTATTCAATGTGCCCATAAGGTTTTTTGTCACTTCTGCTGCTGAACAGCTTATGACTGTCACAAGTTTCTTTCTGCACAAACCAGACCAGGTCTTTTGCTGCACTGTTTGCCAGACACCATGACTAACCAGCTGTGAACTTACTGGTAGACTTTAGGGGTAAGAGCATCAGCTCTGTAAAGGATCAGTGGGAACATCTTGAGCTACTGCATGTCACTGCAACAATAAATAAATAAATAAATAAATAAATAAATAAATAAATAAATAAATAAATGCACCTCAGTGCTGACTTCAGAACATTTTTTAAGTCAGATGAATCTAGAATTCAGCAACTGCTCATGTGAAAAAACAGTCTGTAAAAATGTCATTGGTGCTTCAGTTTTACAAATGGACAGAAGGACATTATTTCCACAAAGAATGGGGAGATGCTGAAATTTCTCAAAATCAGTCTAGAGTTTGGGAAATGAGAAATGTTCTAGAATATCTGTATTCTGTAGAAAAACAGTAAAGATATTAGATGTAGCTTTAGCAAAAATGGGAAGATTAATAATTGTAGATTTAAAATGGAAAGAACAAGTATATAGAATTATAACATTATATGTTTATACTAATTGTAAAGATAGGGAAAACTTACTTCATCAGATTTTAGACTATGTAGTGATAAATATGAACATTATAATAACTGGAGACTTTGTGATTTAAGAGGCAAGTATAAAAGAAATGAAATGATATAAGAAAAATGTTAGAAGTTATAATATGTGGTAAGTTAAAACTTTGGGTCAGAATTCATGTACTTACAAAATGGGTATGTACAGAACTGAAAAGATTACTTTATAGTATCAGAAGGTTTACTTATAGGAGAAGAGGTGGTAAATGAAACAGGATTTTCTGATCATCTTGCAGTATGGCTAGAGATAAAGGAAAACAAAGAATATATAACAATAGGCAAAGGAATAAAAAGAATAAACAAGAAAGAGTGGAATGAAGAAGGAAATAGATTAGAATGCTGTTATGGGAAGATCATAATACTGTGAGAAGTTTTTATAAAAACTGGTCTGAATGGTGGATGATATTTAAGAACAAATGTAAAAAATGCTTTTTTTACAGTGGCGATGTGATAAGTAGACAAAGAAAAATATAAAAGAACATATAATGATGTATTGTAAGATTTAGAACATAATGATAGAAAGTACTTTGATGAAGAAAATGAATTATATGATAGAAATCAAGAAAAATACAAGAATTGTTATATAAGCAAAGATAATTTTTACAAGGAAAAGGAGAAGTATCAATTTACATAAGAAGATTAGTAAAGGAAGATGGTAGTGTAATGAATGAAATAAAAATTGTTAAAGGAGAAATAGAAAGAACACAGGAAAAGATTATGAATAGTATAGTACAATACGTGCAAGAAATGTTTAAAGAAAAAAATGAAGGTAGTGAAAAAACATGGAAAGTAAAAAGGTTAACAGAAAAAGATAAAGAGTTGGAAAAGAAGATTTCTTTAAATGAACTAGATAAAGTAGTAGGACAAGTAAATATAGATTTGGCTGCAGGACTAGATGGATTTCATATATATAGTATAAATGAGAATTGTTATCAAGAATTATTAATGATAATTAGAGAAATTGTGAATGATATTATGAACAGAAAAGAATAAGCAAAAATCATGGCAGGAGACCTTCATAAGGCATTTGACACAATTGGGCATGAAATCTAATGAGTAATAATGAAAGAATATAATATAAGTGAAAAAAATTGGAAATGATGTATGTCAGCGTATAGTAATAATAATTTAAAAATACTTGTAAATGGCTGGTTAAGCCAAGAGGTACATATGAAGAGTGGTGTAAGATGAGAATGTCCAGTGAGTTGTATACTTGTTGCATTAGTTATGAATTTATGTGAAATCACAAAATGAAGGAGGTGGGGTATGTAGCATCTCTAAAGGGTTAAGAATTCCAGTTATGTTAACATATGCAGACTATAATAATTGTAAAAAAGCCCTAACATTTAGACAAAGGAAGTAATAATTTGTACAAATTAGTGTCTAGAGATGATAGGGATGGTTTTAAATAAAGATAAAAGTAAAGCTTTAGGTGATGTAGTAAAGATTGGGGGTATGTATTTTACAATTAATGACATTTCTGTGTTAGGTATAAAATATGTGATTAAAGATGTAAGTATAACTCAATGGGGAAAACAACAGAAGAAATAAAACAAACCTGTCTTTTCTGGAAAACATATACATTATCATTCAGAAAAAAGGCTTACATGATAAATTCAGTACTGATGGGAAAATATCATACCTAGCAAGTGCACTTATGTTGCTAACAGAATTTAGAAAGGAATTGTTGCAGATAATTTTTTTTCATTTATATGGGGTTCTAGATTAAACCAAGTAAAAAGAGGAATGTTGTATGTAAATAAAGAAGGGGAGGGGTAGGGTTAATTAAGCCAGTAGTATATGCTGCTTCATTAATTTTGTACAACGTGTTAAAGTGGATAAATGAAAAATATGAGAGATTAGTAGTGTAATTGTATAAATATAAGTATGATAAATACTGGGGTATAATAAAAAAAAGAAGAAAAGAGTGTATGGATAAGGAAATAAAACATTACCAAGAAAAATATTTTTGTGGAAAATAAAAAATTGATGACATAGAAAAAGATAGAAAAAGTAGGGTATAACACTGTTATGATAAATCATTACTATTTAAAACCGTAGGAAAATCTATGGGAAAATCTAACAGATGAAAAATTTAAAGCTATAAAAATAAGAAGCAATTGGTGTAATCAGAAATTAGAGAGTCGAGACTTTTTGTGGAGACTGGTAGTAGGTAAATTGCCAGTAAAAGGAAATATGCCATATAAGAAGAAAACTGATAGAATATGTTTACATTGTCAAGAAGAAGAAACTATAGAACATGTGTTTTTGACATGTAAAAGAGAAAATGTTATGGGGAAAAGTATGTAAAGAAAATTTTTTGAAGATATAAAAGAAATGGACAGAAATAAACATGGATATGATTAAGTATGTATAGTATAGAAATAGAAGTACAGAATGTGTTAAAAACAGATAAGTTATTTTATGTTATATGGGTTAAATGTAATGAAAAAATAAACAAAATTATGTTTAATGGTAAATGGATTTTAGCAACAATATTAAGTAAAATCAGATGGTGGTTATAGAAAAAGGAGTGGGGGGGGTCTAACAGGGATGAACATTTAGTATGATTGTTTAAACAGATTTGTATATATATATATATATATATATATATATATATATATATATATTTGTACACTTGTAAATATTTGTAAATATGTAAATATTTTGTAAATATGAGTATTTTTTTATATACATAAAGGTCCCCCTACTCTTTTTGATAGGTACTGTGGGAAATATCCATCCAAGCTATCACCATTTGAGACAGATGGGACCTTGGTTTAACATCTCATCTGAAGGATGGCATAATTAATTTAATGATATGCTGATATGCTTTACTGAAATGATTGCTTTCATGTTGTGATAATGCAGTTGTAAAGTCCTATTATAGTCACATGCCACTTGTTTACTCAGGTATTTTGTATTCAGAACGTTTTGTATTCACATCCTTTTTCTTTCATATATTGCTTTTGGACTCAGTGTTTTTTATACTGAAATGCTTTTATTCCAACATGTTGTATTGTCTCCTTGTACTATTGTTACTAAATGTTTATTGTCCTTTCTTCTACTGTTAAGTCCATTAAAAAGCTGTACTGTATGTTGCCATTTAAGTAGTCTAATCATTGATATTAAACCCTATGAGAGCCAGGCTAGTTAAGGACTTCTGTTTGTTTTAAGGTAGTTCCAGGCCCATCAGCAACAATGCTGCTTCAAAGAATTTACCCATCCTCCCAAGCTGTTATTGCTGTGACGTTCATCATACTGATTACTGCTACAGTAGCCTTAAGCTATATGGGTTATATCCTGCTAAGGATAAAACAGCCAGCCAGCTTCCAAAGCATCAGGGCACCTTCCATACCCTAAGACTGTCGGGCTGCTCAATCTGAGATGACTGAAAGCCAAGTTTGGGGTGAATCCTTCAGAGCTTTACTGCCACTGAATACCAAGAGTATGCTCCCCTGAGGCTTTTGAGGATACATGGTTGGCTTGTGCTTTCATTTGCTGGGCAAATAAATCCCCTCTGTGGAGAAAAAAATAACATTTTCTTAATGTTGCTACTGTTTTATTACTTTCCTCTTAAGAAATTTTATTTTAAATCTAGGAGAGCTGGACTGTCTTGAGAATGTAATGTACTTTTAAATGGAGCACTCGTTTTTTTTTTTTGTTAGTTTAAAAGTGGTATAAAGTAACTGAAAATATATTTTTTCTGTGGAAAAAAAAACATGTTTATTTTACTTTTGTAGGGATGACATTGTGTTTTAAAATATTTTTTACTGTGTTTTTATGTCAAAGAAATAACTTTAGTGTTTACCGGCAATTATTGCTTTTCTTCTCCAGGAAAGAGACCAATTTCGGTTTGACCATAGAACAGACTACCAGTCTCAAGGACACTCCTTCTTCCAGCCACAGAACCACAGCAGGCAAGTAATTTGGTTCAGCTGCAGGTGGGTGACTCTGCTGTGGCCATTTGTTGTACCTCAGACCACTCATTCTTCTGTGGATGTTGCAGTCCCCTCATTAATCAAGGGAGAGACACTCTTGTTGGTCCTGGGACAGGGAACAGGGAAGGTTTCCCTTGTGTATGAGAATGCTGTGCCCATCCCTGGGGTAGCAGCTGCTGCCATTAGTAACACATCTGGCCCCATTTTTCTTGTCAAAAAGAAACAGAAAACCAAGTATGTATCTACACTTCCTCAATTTTCTTTGGATAGGAGTAATTTACTGGGTCTGGCTCAGGGTTTAACTCAGGTTATTGATCCTTTTTGTTTTCACTAAAATAAAGAGGAATTCCTCTTTTCCTGAAGAGATTCAAAATTCTGAATCTGAACAGGAAGATACAGAGATGGATACAGTTTTTTTCCTGAGACTTCTGATTCAGACTCAGGTGAAAGCTCAGTTTCTGATTCTCCCTGTGAGGGGAAGGTCTCTTTCTTTGAGACAACTGCTAGAATGTGTTGATGTTTTTTAGTGGAATTACTCTAAGGTTTCTCAGTTCCTCAGAAAATATTATGAGTTGTTACAGAAGGATTTTCCATAACATACACCCATTCCTCCTGTTCTATTTGCTTTACAGGATGTTTGTGTTACTGCCTGCATTTTAACTTACAGTCAGCCAATTAACCATAATAAGGTAGATAGAATGTATAAAGTTCCTCAGTCTTTTAAATATTTAGGCATATGTATCTTATTCTAACTTCATCTTTAGCCCTAGAAGTAAACCTGTCCAAATCTGAAGGCTGGGTTTAATTTGCCATTGGGGATATGATTGAAATGAGCCTGCTTCTTCATATATACTGCCATCCTCAGAATAATGAGCCCTAATAATAACTGGATAATGGGAAGTCCGGCTTCATTACCAACACTAACCCTGATCTTACTCATATATTTGAAAGCTAGACTATAGATTAGTCAGTATACCCCTGGTTTGACACCTATGTCTCTGTTAGAGACAGGAAGCTTGTAATTACTTGGCCACCCAAGTCCAAGTATATCTACCTCCACAAAACCCTTGGGAACTAATACCTCTCCAATTTTATTGGGAAGTGTGAATAGGCTTAAACAATGTAACTTGGGTTAATATTCTAGTATTCTACAATGATACTATGATTAAATAAGTCTACATTCTTCATCATTCTGTCTCCTTGAGACAAATACAGCTACCAGACTCTAGACAGCCATCATCCATTCCTAACCAGTTTTAAGACCTAAGGTTATGTTCTTGAGTAAAGATTTGATGATTAGAGATGTGCTCAAAATAAAGTTATACCTTCACTCACAATGCCTTTCTAAATCTATACCACCCTGCTGAATCAACATAATCTCTGCCCAACATTGTTTTAATAAGAAAATCTTTATTGAATTACCACTTACGACATAGACAATCATATATTTATATACATGAAAACAAACCATATTGACATATTTTCAGTTGCAAACATGATACATCACATATAATCTTCTAGACCAGGGGTGGGCAAACTTTTTGATTCGTGGGCCACATTGAGTTCTAACATTTGACAAAGGGGCCGGAACAGGAGCAGATAGATGGCATGCTTTGAAAACATCACCTCATTGGGGGAAAAATACACATCTTGGGATATGGAGAAAACGTGCTTTAATTTCCAATGAAAATGAAGAAAAGCATTACAATAAAATCTCTGACTTCGAAATGAGTCTTTAAACACTGAAAATCAAATAAATGACCATTTTATTTTAAAGCACTGAAAGTTCTGTTATCCTTCAGGATATCACCATCACTCTCCTCCTGTCTTTTTTTTCAAAAACGGTAGGAGATGCAGATGTACTTGTCCTGTTCCTTTTATTCAATTTGTTTCCCCGGTGCCAAAAGTCAACAACGACCAGTGCAAGGACGAAACAGTTGCAGCAAGTCAGTCTGTGAAGCGTTATATTTGATCTGCGCGCACTGTTTATTTTAACAACGTGCGTATCACGGACGGTTAATATTATACTCTTTAAAAACCGCCACATTTTCTTGGCATATCAGGCAAATAGCAGATGATCGGTGTTCAGTGAAAAAATATTTAGTTGTCCACTCCTTATTGAACACTCGACATTCTCTGTCCACTTTCCTTTTCTTGGGTCTGCTCATCTTCATAGAGGGGCGGTGGGTCAAAGGGTAAAGTGCAAACGTGGAGTAATAGGCCTACGCTTCACCTCAACAAAGCCAATATATCTAGAGTGCGCCATCTAGTGAGGAAACATCAGAATTGCAGGGGAAATAAAACATTAACAAAGTTAATTTATTAAATTTTTTCAAGTTTGGCGGGCCGAATCAAAACGTTTAACGGGCCGCATGTGGCCCCCGGGCCGTAGTTTGCCCATGCCTGTTCTAGACAGTCATTGCCAGTCAAAAATTACATAACTCATTCAATTCCTGCCTTCCACTAAACCACATTCCTCCTCCAAAAGATTATCCTGCATGTATTGTTCTCACAGTTCCCAGTTATTTTAACTCTGTTACTATACTTATTATTTCTAGTACAGTTGGTTTAGACTTTGATTTCCATTTTTAATAACTGCTCTTTAGTCCAACATTAACCTTAACCCTAACCCTAATTATAAACCTAACTATAACTACAAGTGCTAGAGTAAGACTGGTATTTAGGGTTATACCTGAATGAAGCTTAAATTCTTACTCACATTGCCAGTGACAAATCCAGTACTTAGACTATTGATTATTGTACCCCCAATCCTTACTGGGACCCTACCACGGAATACTAAGGTAAACCTGCATATTCATTCAAATTGCCTACAAAGTAAAAACTTATCCCTTAGAGTCTAGAGTAACCCCACACCCAGCCTTAACTGTAATCCAATAATCACTGGAATAATGGTTTGTCTTGGCAGCTTGATATAAACCTGAACTAAGTCCAGACTTTCAGTCACACTACATCTCTACATGTAATTCAACCCAAGGTATCAAAGTAAACCCTAAGCCCAGTCTAAGTTTATCCTTAACTCCAGTTATAAGGGCTACCACTACAGCAATGATTAAGATTACATTTATGATTAGAGGTATACCAAAAATGGGTTGTTGCTATGGACTGTGTTTACTACCAGTTAAGTTTATTAGTGCTGTCAGATGAAGGCCATAGATGGAGTAAATGATAATTACAATTATATGCAGCACCTAAGACCCTCTGTAGACAGCTGAACACTTCCAAGAGGGTGTTAACTCAATTTTCTAAGTTGGATGGGAATTCACTTCTATGTTTATTACTTTATTTTCATCTTCTAAAGTTCTGTATTTCACAGCTGAACCAGTTTGCATGGCTGCTCAAACTTCAAAAAACTCTTGACCTTTTTGGGGTCAAAAGAGATATAGTCTATGTGGAAGTAAGTGATTTGAGATGTACCCCCCCTGAATTATATGAAGAGAGATGTGATGGAACTCATAGGCTGTGTGCTCCAGGCTGGTGTGAGCCTAGCATTTATTTATTTATTCAATGTGGTAACCAGGATAAAGCTGTGATCCAAACAGACCTATTTCAGTCTCAACCTGGACAAATATAAATCTCAGCAGACATGCAAGTTAACAAGAATTATTATGAATACAAAAAATGCTATATGAAGATAATAATGGATCAGTAACAGTAATAATAATAATAAAGTACAGGAGACAATAGGAAGGGATGGTTAGAGTTAAGAGGGAAGAAAAAGAGAGTAAAATAGGGGTGGGGTAGAGAACCAAGTATAAAATATAGCAAAAGTAAGGTAAGGGCACACAGAAATTAACTATATACAATATATGCAATGTAGAATGAGCCTAGCACTGAGCAACATTCTACCTTTTACAAGGATGATGCCACAATATGAACAAAAATAATTGATTTTAATAATTGCCTTTTTTATGTCATTTGAAGGGGATACTATATTTGTCAGCTTGAAGGGATGTGGTCAACAGACCATGATTCATTACCAAGGAGGATCTGCACCTGTCCCCTCCAGGTGTTTAGATATTGGCTAAAACCTTGTCCATCCACATGGTGCCTTTTGTAGGCACTGCCAGCCTGATGAACCATCTGACATAGTTAAGCCAACCCCAAATTCTAAAAACAATACTGTCCAAAAACCATGAGTCTAAACAAAAAACTCCACTCCTTCCAAGCTCTCCTTGTCCTAATGTAGTTCTATGTGTAGTTACTAAGACATGGTTTAAAGCAATGGAGAACACCCTGGCAGTGCAGGACTATAATACCTTCCACACATTTAGGCCAGCTACTACATAGAAAGAGACAAAAGATGGAGGTGTCTCAATTTACATATAAAATAATCACACGTCAAGGCTGGCCACTCAGTATGATGCACTTGTGCTCCTCCATGTTTGACTTATAAATAAAATTGAATACCGTATCCTTACAAGCTATAGGTCCATCTCTATGACCCAGGAAACACATACCATTCTCTTAATTGAATTTCAGTCATTTCCCATTCAACCCAATACCGTAATCATTGGTGACTTCAACTACTCCACTATAAACTGGGAGTCATACATGAACTTAAAATGGACTTTGTCAACATGAATGCCTTGGACCAACTAGTCCTTACACCAACTAGGGGCACAGACATACTTGACCTAATCCCCATAAACATGCAGAAACATTCCACTCTGAGTGTAATGTCCTCACTGGTCAGACTAGACCATAAAGCTATCTCTTTTGAAATAAAAATAATACTTTTGACACCAGGTAACCTTGTCACTTTCAGAAAGTATTAAGTGACGACCTGGCAAAATGTCAAGCCCCTCCCCAAACCCAGAGAACATTCACAGAAACCCTATACAATCATGTACTATAGCTGCATAGAGACAGCTGTATCTATCTGAAATAAGCACAGGACTAACTCTAAAAACAAGTAACCTGGGTGTAATTCCAACATCAAAAGATTGTATAACAAAAGGAAGAAAAGCCTGGCCAAAAACAGAAAGTGTGATGCCTAGCAAGGCAAAAGTTCCCTCATAATACTAAATAAACAGTTCAGGGGACTAATTAAGTATACCAAAGCCAAATTTGAGGTTAAAGTAGCCTCTCAGTTTAAGGATAACCACAAGACATGCTCCAGCTATGTACAAAACCGCAAAAGCAATATACAAAAATGTTCCAAACTAACTGTAAATTGCTCCACCTATCCTGAGCAAGAGAATATAGCAAATCTACTGGCCAATAAATTCAGCTCCAATTTTATCACCCTTCCCCCACAGTCACCTCTCAAGAAATACCCCCAACCACAACCCTAACAACTATCACTAAGGAACAGGTACTCTATGCACTCTCCAAATCTGAAGACACAGCATCAGTGGGGCCTGGTAAAATCCCAGAATGCCTCCTTAATGGGATGAAATGTGACCTTTTGATATTACTAGAAGCACTATTCAGTCATACCCTCCAAACATGCTTTGCGCCAAATGAATGGAGGACTACAGTTGTTACCCCTCTGGACATTGATGGGCCATTTTTAAACCCTGGTAACCACTGATCAATACACCTAACTAGCCTCAGATGTAAGGCCATGGAAAGAATAATCATGGACATGATAAAAAACAACATAGGAAACCTTCAGTAATTGGATTCAACCCAATTTGTTTTTTTTTTCAAGGGTAGGTCATGCCTACTCAGCCTGATAGATTTCTTTGAGGAGGTCACCAAAGCAATGGATGAAGGCTGAATGGCGCATGCTGCCTACCTTGACCTGGCCAAAGCATTTGGCATGATACCCCACTTGGGTATGATAGACATGCCCATGAAACTAGGTATAAACCCCTATCTCACCTGCTGGATGGCCATCTGGCTCACAGATAGGACACAAGAAGTTCAGACAGGTGAGTCTACCTCCACAGAAATGCCAGTCACTAGTGGTGCCTCCCAGAGCTCGGTGCTGAAGCTGCTTCTTTTTGGTGTTTAATTCTCTGAAATCAAGGCCAACATCAAAAGCCTCTGGCTGACCAAGTTCACAGACAATTGTAAACTAGGTACAGACATAGAATCCTCCAAAGACACAAACATCCTACAAGAAGGCCTGACACAGACTAATAACTGATGCTAGAGTCATGGTTCATGGGTAAATACAGGGCAATCAGTCTGCAGACTATTATACATCTAGCCATTAACCAGACAATAACCATAGGTGAAACTCAAACCCTGTTTCTTGTGCCTGCAAGGTAAATACCTTAACCATTGCACCAACCCCCAACCCCAAAGGATAATATTAGTTCTTTGGGACTCAGACACAAGATCTCCTACATACTGCACTGGTATTGCCTCCATTACACCAACAGTCTAAAACGCAGTGTCAAAAAATGCATAACAGCATCTTATAGAAAAAACAACCACCCCTGCAAATTACTGCATTGATAATATATGTCTAAGAGCTGACCCTGTGGTCAGGGATTTGAGAATTTATGTAGACTGTAATTTGGCCTTTGATCATCATGTGTCTACTGCAGTAAGAAAACCATTCTATGTTTTGCAACTTGTAAGCAAGGGTATAGCATCTAATTCCAAAGATGTCATTGCTCTATTGTACTCAGCCCTTATCAGACCTATAATTTAGCACAATGATCCCTTTTGTATGTACCTTACCAGGCATATGCAACAAATGGAGCATCCTTAGGGGCTCCTCACAAAAAAAATACACGGTGTAGAAAACATGTCCTAAATGGACTGCCACAATGCCTTATCCTTGTACTCGGTCTCCTTCAGACTTCTGAGGGGTGATCTGTGCCTTGCCTTCAAAGTAGCCTGTAGTCCAGCAATTATGGGCATCTTGTACATCTGTAAAACAAATATCATCAGACACATCCGATCAAGGAACTCAAACCTCATCTGCAACATAAATGACTCTTGTTAGAGAGGCAGGTGTATATCACAGGGACTACCCCTTTACTGGAAAATGCTTCCCATCCATGTAGAGTTTCTCCCTGTACTTATTTAAGTGCAACTTGGATCAATGGATGAATAATCATACATTCACCCCAGTCTGCCACCTATGTCCTTATTAAAAAGAGGAAACTTGAAAATGCCTGACCACACATACCCAAGTTATACTCCCTATAAAATAAGGGGTATCATAACCTGTTAAATACAGTTGGGAAACATGCCTAGACTTAGAAATGCCCTTTTGGGTCTTTTGCCTAGTAATCACCTATGACCCTATTAATACAGTCAAAATGTATGATACAAGTTATTTAATAGACATTTTACGTAATATACATGGACTAAATAAAGAATAGTTTTAACAAGTGCAGTCTCAAGTTAAAGTCAAGTAGCATATTTACAGAATTAGAATCTATATCTATATATGAATGGGCTATATTTGTTTGATCAACAGCTCACTTTACTGAGAAAAAAATGTGGTACATTTTATATAAAAACTCGTTTCATTGACACTACATTTCATCTAAGCACGTTTCATTGAAAATTGTGCAATGGTATAGAAAATGACTGCTGGTGTAGTTTTTGAGGATATGTAATACAATGCAAATTAGTGCTGATTAGTATTTATAACATGGTGCTGCCCTCTGTTTTGTTGTGCCACCGTCTCTAGAAGTTTATGTGTGTGAGCCAACAGTGATTCAGTGTGTGAGGATCATTCTTTTTTCTCTAAGGTTGTTTGACTATGGAGTTAGTATATTTATGTTAGGGGTATGGAGGATTATAGGAGGGGGGGGGGGCTTGCCCTCCTATAAAATGCTCTTGGAGGTATATCTAGTGTATATGACATTTTCAATTAAATGTAGTGATAACGAAATTAGTTTTACATGAAATTAAGCACTTTTTTTGTCAATAAAGTGAGCTGGCAATGAAGTATAAGAATTACACATACATACACACAAACACACACAGACACACACACACACACACATACACACATACACACACACACACACACACACACACACACACACACACACACACACACACACACACACACACACATATATGGGTCTACTTTGATTCACTGAAAACTCATGTCACTAAATTTCAATTCACCCTCAAAAAATTGCTGAAAGCTGAAATCACTGAAAACTAATTTCACTGAATGTCAGTACCGTTGGGCAAATAAAACATATATACCCTTTTCCCCACTGTAGTGTGATCCTGGGGTTAGTATATATATTCAGGGTGTCTGTGGAGGGCACTGCCCCCCACATTGGGGGGTGTGGGGGCATAGCCCCCTACTTACTTAGCTTTTATATTTATGAATCTCATTTCACTGAAAGCTAACAATATATTAAATCAAAAGTAGGTGGGAGGCTACGCTCCCACAACCCCCAATGTGGAGGGCTGTGCCCCCCACACCCCCCCTCATTATACATACTAACTCCAGGATCACACTACAGTGGGGAAAATGACATATACATTTTATTTGTCCAACAGTACTTACATTCAGTGAAATGAGTTTTCAGTGATTTGAGCTTTCAGCAATTTGGTGTGAGTGTTTAAAATTTTGGGGTTTATCATATGAGAAGTTTATAATATTCTACAGATTTAATAAGGGGCATTTCTGATAAGTGGGATATGCTATTCTGATTAACAGATTGGCAGTTGCATTAAAGATTATGGACAGTGAATATCATGTCTGTGTAATACATCTTTACTTTACCATTCTGATATACTTTTCTAGAAGAATTTTGCATGGAATCAAAAAGGAAACCACATCTCCAGTGTGCCATAATTATTGTTTGACCAGATGAAACTTTCAAAATGTATAGAAATAATTGTCTTGCTAAATCCTATGTAACACCATTATGTGTAAAGCTGTTGATGTTTGCATTACTAATCTCATTCTTAACATTTTATACAATAATTTTTTTCAAAAAAGAAAAAACTACCAATCTTTCAATTTTTGCATTAACACAAGCATCTATATTAGGTTTCAAGATGAATCCTCCCCACTCAACATTTCTTAAGATGCATGTTAATTGTCATAAAACTGGATGCTGTGTATCCATAGACCTTGAGCTGTGTCAGTCATTGAGCTGATTTGCAGAAAGCTAGAAAAAAGTTAAATGTATAACATTCTTACATGTCACAGGGGGTAGGGGAAGGAAGGAAGAGGACGATCGGGTTAGTTATAAATTAAGAAAGAGGGGATATATTAGCAGATGTAAGGTAGAAGTTTAAAGCATACTTTGAACCAAAGAAAAGCCACCATTTTTAAAACATTTATACTTTTTTTTAAACAAGGAACCTATCAGTTCCGTAAAGTATAGCTGTTTATGTAAGCACACTACAATGCAGAGCCAGTTACTATGAGTTTGGTGAGCTGGATGATTCATTGATTGGTGTTTAATACATCAACAATTGTTAGAGTGTGTTCTAAAATTGAAATTTTGAACATTTTTCCTCGGTAAGCAGTGAAACAAAATGTATTAACCAATAATGACAAAAACACCCATTTCAGAATATTTCCACCATAAAAGTCAATCCAAACTGTTGCCATTATAATCCATCAATATCCATACTCATCAATCACAACAACTTTATTGACTGTGTACACACTGCATGTCTGATTGTGATATAAAGTGCTACAGTAAAGTATTTCAATTTGCTTTACACATATACACACTCTTCCTGCAAAAATTTACTAGGGACTTTTTTAACTTTACCATCTCAGCGGAGTCAGTTATTTTTATCCACAGACACCCTCCCAACCTCAGCAATTATAGCTACATTGCTGACTGTGTCCTTCTCAAACAGTTGTGTGGGGAAAAATAAAGTAATAATGACCAGAGTGACATATTTCAAATGTGTTTCACACAAACACACAGTAGCCATAGTAAAGTATTCCCACTTAATTCTTATAACATGTATACCAGTCATGTAAAGCCAGAATAAAAATGTTTAAAAATGATGAGCATAAGGCACTTTTTATTTCCAGATAGCCCCCCATCCATGCCAACAGTTATAGTCACTTTGTTGACTGTGTACACCCCTTATTGTTATGAAGAAAAAAATTAAATGCATTTTATTGGTACTAAGAATTAAACTACATGTGCTTTATTGGTAACTTTGGATGAACTACATGAAATTGTATAAAGATTACTAGTGTAACACCCTAAGACATAGCCATGTGTAGCACGATTTAAACAAATAAGTATGTATGACAAGAGCATAAGAAATATTAGCCACCTGATAATATATGCTAAGTCAATATGCACAATTTCTGCAGAATTAACTGTTATCAGAATAATTTCATATAAAATACAATTATTACTATTGCAGATATTATTGTTGGCAAACAACTTTGCATATGAGTGCTTCATCGACAAATGCGGTGCCTGTTGACCTTGAAAAATAAATGGCATGTGTTGCATTAAAAATTGGTGTACTGATGATATTGCCACAGCATTTCCTGAACTAGATCAGCTATGCAATAGGAAATGGCTAGCAAAAAACAACCACAGGTTCATAGTTAGTTGTTAGTTACTAGGACTGCAGACCAGGAGACTCAATGAACTGCTGCCAAAAAACAACCACAAGTTCATAGTTAAGGACTGAGACCATTAAGGGGCTTAGTCCAAATTCTCAACTGCCTGAAAGCATTTTTGGTTAAGTGACTTGCTTACTATCACAAAACAGGTAAATGAGGGCGGAAAGATTCAAAACATGCTCCTTGGCTCATGAAGCAGCTCATTAAGAAGTCAGAATATTAGTCCTCTGTGCTAGCTGAAAGACAACAGTTTTTAACTAAATAACAAAATCATTTACAATCCAATCATGTATAGAAGACTGTATCACAGTAATATGCAACAATGACTGCATAATAGATGCAGACCAGATGGTTCTGATCATCTTTCCAAATAATGCAGATTATATTATCTGACAATGTCAGTCTCCTTACAGTTGCTGGAAGCTGTAAAGAAGGTATTGTAAATATATATTATTAATATTATTAAAATGCAACATGTTTGGACTATATTATACAATCCAGACGTATTAATGAATTAATTCATTCTTTAGAGTAATAAATGAGGAAAAAAGCAATTAAAAGCTTGTCTCCAGTGCTACAAACAGAATAGCAGCAAGCAGTAGAGAGTCAAATGCTAATTACTGCATTCATTCTGTGGCAATTTCAAAGCAACCATTCTCCTGTGCTGTTGGTGGTATTTCCTGTACTGCATGGGCAGAACAGCTGATGGTACTTCTGTGCTGTGGGGTGGGGTGGGATGGAGCCTTTGAAAAGAGAGAGAGACATTTCTGATTGAGCTAAAGGCAGAATGATTTTGTTGGCTACCCACTGCATCTGTGGGCCCTTGGTGACTATAATCCATCACTGCAAAACATACAGTATAGATAACCCACCCTTAATAAACTAAAAGGTAGTCAGGGACCTGGGCACTTGGGCTGATTGTTCTTTCTCTCTCTCTCCTTTTCATCATCGTTTAGCAATTGTAATCAGGAAATATTTCAACTTAGCATAACTAATAATCAAAGGAATTTCATGTAGATTCATAGATATTATCATTCCCCTATATGAAGTACTGATCAGACCATTACAAAGTACGATGGTCCCTTTGGTATGTACCTGAGAAACCTGAATCTTCATCAACAGATAAACAGAATGCAATGGATAGATTGATTCATCACACAGCAACTCTAACCTTCTCTAGAATAAACTTCCTCTGCAGGTTAAGCAATGCGGGTCAGCATCTTCCTTCAAAGGTAATTTGGATGGCTGGATGGGTACTCTCAAATTCACCTCAGGACTAGCTGGCATCTCCCTCCTTGAGAAAGGAGGCAAATATCTGAGGATGAGTCTTGGCAAGATGTACATGGCCATTAGACTAAAATAGCCTTGAAACTCTTATGAATCCTATGAAAAGACCAAGGTCCTTTGTGTTTCAAAACACAGAGGTGAACATTTCAAAGTGATCCTGCTCAAAGTACACAAGAGTTAAGATCATATATTTCCTTAGTGGCATTAACTACAGCTCTGATTGCACAATCATCTGCAAATTTGGATACCCAGAACTACTAATATTGAGAAAATGGTGAAAATATAAAAATGCCACTTTCCAAAAGAGAACACGGTGGCACCCAAAGAAGTTATTTTCTACCTTTTAATTTCTCCAAGTCTTTTGGGTTTCTGATACCATGACAGGAATGGACCCCATTCCTAAGTCAAAGTACAATTAAAGTTCATGAAATTAGTTTTGTTTCAGTCTTTGATGTCAGCCAAAAGTGCTCTTTGCATCATCAGCAATGTGCCCAGTAATGACTCCTTCTGCAATTCATATGGCGTTACGTGTATTGGCAGCATATCTAAATATGACTGTAAATTCATTTTTATAAGACCCGTTGCTCCTACTACTACTGGAACTGTCTGGGTATCTTTCTTCCACATTGCACTCATTTCTGCCTGCAGATCCTGATATTTTATGACTTTGTGTCTCTCTGTATGCAAGACACTGTAGTCATGGGTCTATATTAGAACATCGAAGTTTCAAAACTTCGAATGTTCTAATATCAACCCATATTCAGTGAACGCTGAAAATATCGAAGCTACAGAAAAAACTATTTTTTTTCTAGGGACAGAATTCAGTTGTCTGTTTTTGTTGCTTCTGTATTTTCAGCGCTGTGGTGGAAAGTTACAGGTCGGGTTCAGGTAAGTGTGCGATTGAGCGTGGGTTAGGTTAGTTAGGGTTAGGGTGCGGGTTAGGTGAGTTAGAGTTAGGGCGCGTGTTAGGTATGTGTGCGATTGTGTGGACATGAGGGTTAGGGTGGGTTAGGTGAGTTAGGGTTAGGGCGCAGGTCAGGTAAATGTGCGATTGTGTGGACGTGAGGGTTAGGGTGCGGGTTAGGTATGTGTGCGATTGTGTGGACGTGAGGGTTAGGTGAGTTAGGGTTAGGGCACGGGTCAGGTAAATGTGCGATTGTGTGGACATGAGGGTTAAGGCGGGGTAGGTGAGTTGGGGTTAGGGCACGGGTGAGGTGAGTGTGCGATAGTGACGGACCTTAGGGTTAGTGTTTGAGTTAAGGTAAGTGGATAGTTAGTGGTGTATGTATAGTTTAGTGTAGGGTTAGGTGTAAGATTTTAGGTGTATGTGTGTGGATTGCTGTTTGTTTGGTGTGCTTGTGTTGTGTTTATGTGTTTTGGAACAGCAAATTTTTCCCCTAGGAAAAAATTCGCTATTCTGTATGTTCGATGTTTTAAGTTTTTGCTGAATAGGGGTCGATATTAGAACATTCGAAGTTTTGAAACTTCGATGTTCTAATATAGACCCATAGTCACTGGGTGTGGCAATTTTAATTATCAATGCTACTCTTGTCTTCTTTTCTTGGACCACTATATTCGGTTTTCTAGCATCTATCTTTTGAACTGTTGGTAATAGATGATCCCATGTGATGTAGACTTCCTCATTTCTATGATGCTTTGTGGCTCATGTTTCCAGTGTTTTTCAGCCACTTCAATACCATAACGCTTGCACAATCCCCAGTGCAACAGTCTCACCACATTATTATACCTTTCAGTATATGGTCCTTCTTCCATTAGTATGTCGCAACCAGCAACAAGGTGTGCGACAGTTTCCAATTCGATTTTACAAAACCTACAATTGTCTCTTTCTCCCACATGTCGAATGGACTTTACAAACCAACATGTACACAGTCCACTATCTTGGGCCGCCAATATTAACCTTTCATCTCTTGGTTTGAATTCACCTCTCCTTAACCATTCCTGCATTCATTCCTGATCAACATGAGGTTCTTCCAGAAGTTTTCTATACTTGCACCTATATTTATGCTTTTTCCACATTTCTTTCCTTCTGATCTGGTCCTTCACCTCATATTTTTTCTTTTTTTTTTTTGGCACATTCAGTTGCTGCCTGATTTTTATCTGCTTCTGGTTTGATTTCCATTCCTGCTTGACACCGATATGCTTCTGCTAGATTAAGCAGGGAAGTCATCTTAGATTTATTCTCCTCGTGTTTCAAAACTTTCACTGCATTTGGGTCTTGTGAGGTCAGCAGATATGTATGGAGTCCCATGATTGCAGATCTATACATGTAATCAATTTCAAAGAGGCCTATTGGAATGGGGAATATATAATCTTGGTATGCACTGATTTTTATAAATCATATGATGAGCATGAAGCTTCCTTCATGCTAATCTATCCAACAAGTTTTGGGGCCAGTCAATCACTCCAAAACTGTAAGTTTTATTCACATTTATTCGTGTTTTATTGTTAATCCTTTATTGATTCCCAAATATTTATACACTCCTTGATCAAGTTATTTTATATCACATTCTTGTCCCAAACTGATGTTTTCCTGGCATTGCAGTTTTCCTGCTTTAAAGGTTGACTTTGCACATTTATCAAGAGGAAATGACATTTTAATATCATCTGAAAAAGTTTGATAACTTGCAGTTTTGCTTTCAGGTCATCTGATGAGCTATACAGTTTTAAATTGTCGACAAAGAGGAGGTGAGAAGTCTTTACACTTTGTTGTTTTCTAGGAGCTAGATTATAGCCATGGCCTAAGCGGTTAAGTAGACAGCTTAATGGGTTAAGGGCAAGGCAGAACAGCAGCAGTAACAAAGTGTCACCCTGGAATATTTCCCCTTTGAATTTTTATCCCTGGGATAATAACTTGTCCTTTATCATGGCTTAATTGCAAAGTGGTCTGCCACTGTTTCATGGTCACTGTAATGTAGTCGATTAGTGTAGGGTATATCTTATACATTTTTAAACACTCTTTTATCCATAAATGTGGGATACTATCAAATGCGTTTTTGTAGTCAATCCATCCCATATTTAGATTCCTCCCCTTTTTACAGTTCTCCACTATGACTTTAAGAACAAATGATCCTTTGTTCCATATGACTTTCTTTTATTACCCTTTTCTTCTACTGTCAAAACTGAGTTTTCTTCTAAATGGCTATAAACTCTGTCAGCATCAATTCCCATGTATAGTTTATACATCGTCAGAAGGCAAGTTATTGGTCTATAATTTTTAGGGTAGCTTGCATTTTAGTTGGAGCATTGTTTTTCCTGTTGTTAACCAGGTTGGTGTCTATTCAGGGTGTGCATATAAATAGTTCTTACTCATGGCCAAATCTTCGGGCAAAGATGTTAATACTTTCAGCCAAATGTTAGGTACTGCATCTGGGCCTGGGGTTTTCCAATTAGAGGCTTTTCTTAACTTTGTTTCAGTCTCTGACTGTTACTTCATCCCATTTCATATCCTGTACTTTTAAACCTCTTACTCTTTCTTTAACTTTTTCTATCCATTTAGCATCTTTATGTTCCACAGGATCTTCATAGATACTTCTCCAAAATGTATCTATTTCTTCTTTTTTTGGCAGTCTTTCAATTCCTTTTACCTTATTTCCCAATTCTCTATAAAACTTTTTTGGGTCATCAATAAGTTGCTTATTTTGTACTTTTCCTTTCTATTTATCTTCTTATCGTCTACGTTTTTTCTGCCTGTGCTGAGACTTTTAGTTTGTTGTTTGCAATAGTGCATGATAGATCCTGGTATGTTCTAATACTGCACATTGCTTTTATCACATCTATCTTTCTTAGTATTTTTGTTGATCTGTTCCCTCTTCTATAGTCTTCTAACAGTGACACTTCTTGCCTTAACTGCTTTATAGTTTTCTCTATTTGATATTTCCATGATGGTTTTCCATTTCTCCCCTTCCTTTCCCTCACTACCCTGTGTTTTTGTGGTAGAACTTTGTCAGTTATTAATTTAGCTGCACAGTAATATATCCTGTTTACTTCTGTTATAGCACATGGATCTCTATGAACAGATCTAATTACTGTGTTCATTTGTTTTATCAGACTTCTGACTTTTTGGGTTTTATTAACCTTCTGCAGTTTATTTCTTTCATTGATCTTGATATAGCTATGTCTATTAAATCAAGCAACTCTTCTCTCTTAGCTCATTTTCTTCAAAACTGAGGGCACATCCCTTATTTTCCAATTCCTGCGGGCATTCTATAGAAGATTTTATAGCATCTTCCTGTGGCACATTCTCTTCAGTTTCATCCTGTGCCATCCATTGCTCTATCATATGGGAACTCACAGGCCTATCACTACTCAACACTGACTGCATCAGAGGTTCCACCATTTCCTGTTCCTTCTCTTGCTGTCTAGCTTCGTGAAAGTTTATACTGGTTTCCTGTAGAAGGCTCCAAATTATCTTCATATGGCACCTGACCAATTGCTTCCTGTTCCACTGATTTCCCCCTAATTTGGATATTCATTACTCTACCCTATTGCAGTACTTTCTGAATTAGATTTTCTACACTAAATCCTTCACTTTGCAGGTACTCCATAACCTTAGTTTCTATTAACTAATAACATAAGTAATTTCCTTTTCTAATTTTCCTCTTTGACTTCTTATTTTTTGTATTGTAAAGTTTTCCATGTCCAGATTCCTTTGCCTGTATTTCTCTTCAAATATTTTTAGTGCTGCTCGTTTTGTATTAGTTAGTTTTGCTTTCTCCTTTGCATAAATATTACACCATATTAAATCTCTTTTTCTTTCCCATGTCCATATTTCTTCTTCAGATGCTTCCTGATCTTCCTGTTTCTCTATACTTTGGGGACTCACTCCATACTGCTGTGATGTAACCTGTGTAAGACCTTCTATACCAAATCCTTCACTTCATAGGCACTCCATAACTTCAACTTCTATTTTTTTTAACTTCTACTTTACTAATCTTCTTTTCTATGTTCTATCTTTGTTATGTTTTTTATTGTGAAATTTTCCATATCCGGATGCATTTGCCTGTATTTCTCTTCAAAAATCTTTGGGGTTGTCTTCTTTATATTGATCAATTTAGCTTTCTCCTTTGCATAAATATTGCAATATATCAAATATCTCTTTCTTTCCCATGTCCATATTTCTTTTTTATACTTTTCAAATATCTCTTGATTTTGTTGTTTATATTTTCACACTTCCTCAGATGTTTCTTTTTCCAAACAGATCAAGGTTTCTTTATCTATATACTGTTTTTCACAAATCTGTTGTATTAAAGAACACACATTTTCATTTGAAGCCTCTTATAGTTTTTTTTGTGGAAGTATTTTTCTTTCCTCTAATTTCTCTCTTAATAGTTTTGTATATCTTGTGTCTGGAAATTCTGGGCTTTTTGCATAATGGTAACAATACATAATTTCTTTCTTATCCTCAACAGTCCACTTTATCATCTTTATGGCTCTTCTTTGAACTATCAGTTTTTGTGATTTTTGTGGACTGCTACTTTCTTCTACAACAAGGGGGCCATCTTCTCCCTGGGTCTGGCCTGGCCCCATTGTAGTAATGTTTCCGTATTTGAGGATTCTAAACTGTCATCTTTACCAGTGCGCCTACCAGGATTGGGCACTTTTTTATCCTGGGTCTTGTGCACCCAGCTATCTTTTTTAGTTTTTGACGTAGGCTATATAAATACAGTCTATATATCAGTGTCACCTTGGTGAGATTTTGTTAAAACAGCGTCCACCTCATGAAGCTACTCTAGACTTGAGGATGAATTCAATTTTAGCACTACTACTCTCTTTTGCTTGCTGACTTTCATCTCTCCATTCAGACCCCAAATTTATTCAGTGGCCCCCAAATTTATTTTCTACTAATGTAAATTTTCACACGAGACTGTAACCTGTTGCTCTCTATCTGTAAACCTTCTGTCTATAGATTATTTTTAAGTGAGAACAATGTTTAATATTTCTTTGTGTGGTAGTGAATTGAAGGCCTTATACAAATCAAAATAAATAACAGCTCTAGACAGGCTTAGATCTTGATCTTTCTTTAAGGCCTCATAAAACATTGTCATACAGGGTCAAGAAAGCTTTATTTAACCATTTATGAATCTGTGCTGATTTTTGTCTGTCAACAAAGTATAACTGCTTTCATTTTCTCATAGCTGCTTTAGATATAATACAATTTTTTGTACTCTTTGCCCTTTCTGTCGCTCATCCCTTGCAGGGTCATAGTCAGTCAGGAGGGGCCATTCTTCAGACAGCCATCATGGTTTGTTCAAGGATATTCCTGTTTACTCTCTGGTCCTACCAGCACATGCTCACCTCATGAAATATGAATCCTACAAACACAGAAGTTCTAGAATTCTACTATTTGGAGCATGTGCTGGTGCTGTGTTTTGAAGGCAATGGTTGTTAGTGACAGTGATGTGATTAACTATGGAGATTGTGTGTTGGGTCCAGCATAAAACATTGGATGTAGAAATTATGTCACAGTGGGTCACAACATATAACTACAGACAGTGATGGTCAGTTGGTTCTTACCCTGTGTTTATATGAGATGAAAAATGACCTTGTTACAACTGCTAGTATTATAGGGTCAGCTTATAACACCATGCCAATTCAGCGATGCATGGCCATTTTGCATACTGATGACTATTTATACAATGTAGAGAAGGAATGTAGTTGCAACTGGTACTGGGCTTGTCAAAATAAACTTCAACAAAAGTGTAAAGGGAGAGTGGCAATTGTATTGTGTTCAGCAGGCAGAGAATGAGTGAAAACCTCCAGTTGCTATCTATCTTTTTTTTTTTAACTCCTTTGAAGGCATTTTTGTCAAGGCGCTAGAGGTGCTTTAATAAATCACTTTTCGGGTTTTTTTTCACGGTGCTGTTTTCTTATCATATTTGCTTGCTATCTATCTATTGCAGTTACCCATAACAGTAGATATTTGAATTCTTCACTGCTGCATTAGCCTATGGATTGAATATTGCCAAGGATACAATAGCTGGCCAGCTTCCAAAAGCTTTAACCCTCTCTCACACAGTCACTCTGGCTGCCTAAAGGCTAATCCCTTTTGGAGGGAAATAGAAAAGACTCCACAGTGGCTACAAATCTTCAGGACTCCTGACCCAAAAGAGAAAAAGTTGAATTCATCTAGAAACCACTAAAACTACTATAACCAATAAAAAATTGATAATAACAAGCAACAACTGTCTCAACAATAAAAGCAGTAACCCACAGCAACTATGTACATCAAGGGGGATGGTGGGTAGGTGTGGTTACTAAAGCAGTGAAGAATTTGAACATCTACTGTTATAGTTAAGTGCAGCTTACACAACTGTACTATAGTCATCATTCTCACTACTACAGTACCCTATGTGTAGATTACCAAAGCTTATCCAAACTGGGAAGAGGAATGATGAGGGTCAAGGAGTCCCTGAAGAATGGTCCTTGCAAAGTCCTGCTCTGGACATACAGAAGGAATCCAGTTTGTAGTGCTTTGTAAATGTATGGCTGAAGAACCAAGTAGCTGTTTCTAGAATGTTTCTAGTGTCCACCTCTTTCCAATATGTCATTGAAGAAACTAAGGTCCTGGTAGAATGGGCCCTAACTCCGTCTGGAATAGTTTTGCCATAGTAGAAGTAAAAAATCACAATAGAGAAGGACAACCATCTAGAGACCATCTTTTTAGATATGGCTTGACCTTTCTTAGTCCCATATTCAGAAATAATCAGCTGGTCAGCTTTCTTAAAGGTCTTGGTTCTGTAAAGGTAATACCTGTTTTGCCTGTGTACATCCAAGGTATGAAGAATCTGTTTGCTCTTGTTTTTTGGCTCTGAATTTAAAAAACTGGGAGATTGATAGTTTGAGTCAAACTGAACTCTGAGACAACTTTAGGCATGAATGTGGGTTAGTCCCCAGAGTGACCCTTTCTGAATGGAAAACCACATAGGATTACCTCACCATGAGAGATTGCAACTCAGATACTCACTTCACATATGATAAAGCAACATGTAGAACAGTTTTCCAAGTAATGAACCTCTAATCAGCTAAAGAAGCAAATTCAAAAGGTGACAAAGTTAGTTTCTCCAGCACAAAACTGAGTCTGAGGATGGAGGTATTTTTTTGTGAGGGGTCTCATATGCAGCACCCTTTTCATAAACTGTTTGACTACAAACAAAAGAAGAAAGAAATGGGTTCTAGATGCACTTTGATTGAAGCATAGGAAAGGCCGGATGATAGTCACTCACATGTATATTTAAGCACCAGTAGTGCAAACTACCCTGGTATTGACTACTCACCAACTAGAAAATCTATTCCATTTGCCAACCTATGACTTTCTAGTAGCAGGCTTTCTTGCCTCCTTTAGTACCTGCTGCATGTTCTTGTGAAAAAAGGTACCTAAAAGATGTCAAAATTGAATCATCCAGGCAGTCAGCTGTAGTTGCCTGATGTCAGAGTTCATCAAACTCCCCTCGCCCTGTGTGTGTACATCCAGTCTGTGAGGAAATTGGTTGTAATTGCCCTTGGGGAATTCTTCAAGTAGGGAGAGCCAATTTGGCCTGAGGCACAGGGGAGTCATCACAATGATTTTTGGTAAATCTTTCTGAATCTTCAGAAGTACCTTGAAAATCAGTGAAAAGGTTGGAAAAGCATACTGGAACATTCCTAACCTGGGGAGTAAGAGACAACATATGTTTTCTAATCTTGCTTGTGAGGATTTCCAGAACAGAATGTGTCTAGTTGTCTGTTTTGAAAGAAGGTAAACATCTGCTTGAGGTGATCTCCACTTCTGGATCAGTTCCTGGAATACCTTTGGAGTGAGTTTCCACTCATGAGTGTCTGTCCAGGATCTGCTGAGTTTGTCTTTCACCATGTTTTGCTCTGATAGTAAGTATGAGACCTGAATAGAGTCAGTTGAAGAGTCAAGCTATTATTGCCAAGTAGTACAGCCAGCATGACTTGGTACCCCCTTGTTCGAGTACTGCATCACTGTGGTGTTGTCTGTAATCTGCTGAAGAGGACCAGGTTGTCAAAGATGATGCAAGGCTTTCACAGCTTGAATCACAGTCACTATTTCTTTGACATGTTTGTGCTTTTCCTTTCTGAATGGCCTCATCGACCTTGCACTTTTACTCCCATAAAAAATGCATCCCAAGCAAAAATTTGGGAGTCTCCCTTGGCCGATTGCTTTGGGGTAGGAAGAGAGAAAGAGTCCTGGAGTGACAGCCATCTGATCCCTCTCTCACTGTAGTTCTAGCTTTACAAAACTTAGCAAGCATTGGTATTTGCAAATCTAGGGGGTGACGATGCTGGATCCACATTTTTTTTTAGGAAACCACTGCTGAATCTTTCTCATGAATAGCCTGCTAAGTGGTATCATTGAGATAATAGAAGACATAAGTCCTAGAATTCTGAGGAATTCTCCATCTGAAGATTAAGTTAGATGAAGAAAGTTCAGGAATGCTTTCCAATAAGCTTTCATGTGGTCTTGAGTTAAAAAAGTCTTTTTGCATGAGTGTATATAAGGTACCCTAAAAAAATCCTATGTGATAAAGTCAGGATGGATTTCTGTATGTTTATCTGAAATCTCAGATGAGTTAGTAAGGTTGAAAACTTTAAGGACTCCAGACATTTGGACAAAAGTACAGAAAATGTGGATACATTGCAATCTGCAGTAAGCCAGCACAGGAGCAAGACCCTTTGTAAACATTCCTGCAGTAGATAGTCCAAAAGATAATGCAGAGAATTGATAATGTCATCCAGATACACACAATCTTAGGAATCTTCTTAATCTGTATGCTGTTGGAATGTGATGGTTAGCATCTTTGAGGCATAGGTGCCGGAAGCTGTTGAAGACTGGGGGGTGGAGGGTAAGAGGGGCACTTAGTGATTTAAGAATGGCAAATTTTTTAAAGGTATTTATTCCCATTACAGGAGCATCAGTGTGATGCAAGCTAAGTTTTATAAAGGATAATTGCACATAAATTTCTTACAAAATTAGAAATGAAGCCAACCTGTGTTGATATGAGTTGGTATATGTTAAAGATGCAATGGCAGTACTGTTAAATCAAGCATGCCATTCTGAAACACATTACTCTTTTCTGTACAACTTATCTGCGGACAGGAATTAGCTGACAAAAGTACTTGACCTGCATAGAGAGAACTGCAATAGCTTTGTAAGCATGGATGCAACGGTACTGACCACATACCATGTACTTTATATTGTGCAGCTGTAAATATGCAAGCTGTAGTACTGCTAAAGCTTGTGTGTTTCCTACTTCATAATAAAGTTTACAGTGGGCTGCCAGGACTGTGGTCAGAAATAGCCAAACAGAAAGTCCCATCTTATATTCTACTTGGCATGCAGTAATATTGACCCCTTCAGTCAGGTTTGTCCATGGCTGCCATGGTGGTGCAGTGGTTAGCGTTGTCACCTCACAGCAAGAGATTCTCTAGTTCGATCCTTGGCTGGGGTGACTTCTGTGTGGAGTCTGCATGTCCTCTCTGTGGTTGTGTGGGTTTCACCCGGGTGGTCCAGTTTCCTCCCATACCCCAAAGACATGCTGTAGGTGGATTGGACACTCTAAATTGGCCCTAGGCATGAGTGCATGCATGTGTGTGCTTTCCCTGTAAGGTTGGGTGCTGGGCTGGCAACTCGATGCTGTAAAACTCTACTGCCAATCATGAGAGGAGAGGTGATCTGCTGTGGTGACCCCTAACCGTGAAAAGCCAAAAGAAGAAGTCAGGTTTGTCCATGTATGCACAAGCACCAAAAATGAAACATTTCCCCTAACAACCCTCTCAGAATTCTGTCCATGTATGCATAAGCACTAGCAAATGACATCAAAATGAATAATTTCCCCCAAGGTTCCCTTAATTACTTTTCTATGTATGCACAAACACAAAAATAAAGCATTCTCCCCAATGACACCTTCATTACTTTGTCTATATAAGCACAAGCAATGAAATAACACATTTTCTCCAATGATCCCTTCAGTCAGGTTTGTCCATGTATGCACAAGCACTAAAATGACACATTTTCTCCAGTGATCCCTTCAGTCAGGTATGTCCATGTATGCACAAGCACTAAAATGAAACATTTCCCCTAACAATCCTCTCAGTAGTCTGTCCATGTATGCACAAGCACAAGTACTACCAAATGACATCAAAATGAATGATTTCCCCCAAGGTTCCCTTAATTACTTTTCCACCATGTATAATGCACATGCACAAAAACAAAAATAACGCATTTTCCCCAACGACTTCTTCAGTAGTGTGTTTGTATGCATAAGCACCAACACCAAATGACATCAAAATGAATCATTTCCCCAAGGATCCCTTCTGTACTTTGTCCATCCATGTAGGCACAAGCACAGAAATTAAACATTTTTTCCAATGGCCCCTTCACTTTGTCTATGTAAGCACAAGCATTAAGCAATGAAATGACACATTTTCTCCAATGACCCCGTCAGTCACGTTTATCCATGTATGCACAAGCATTAAAATGACACATTTTCTCCAATGACCCGGCCCCTGGGCCCTTCAGTCAGATTTGTCCATGTATGCACAACACCAAAAATGAAACATTTCCCCTAACAATCCTCTCAGTAGTCTGTCCAACCAATGTATGCACAAGCTAGCACTACCAAATGACATCAACTCAACATGAATCATTTCCCCCAAGGAGAAGGTTCCCTTAATTACTTTTCCACCATGTATGCACAAGCACAAAAATGAACATTAATGAAGCATTTTCCCCAGTCACCTTTCCAGTATAAGTAAAATCAAAATTACATCAAAAAATAAATACTTTCCCCCAAGGCTTACTTACTTTGTCTACGTATAGTACACACAGTACAAGCACAAATTACAAAGCAACAAAATTCAGAATTATTCAGTTCACTCACTCAGTCACTCTCGATTTATTTGGAGGGAAGGAGGTCTGGATTATTTATAAGGTCACAGAAAGAACACAACAACAACACCTTTAACTTCTGGAATATGGAAATTTTTACATCTGTGACCTGCCAGTGAACCCTGACCAGACACCAGACTGAACTATTAAGTTAGTCAGGCTGGGGGGGAGGCAGACCAATGCACTGGTTTACTGCAGCCCAGTCCCCTGAATTTGAAGTTGACCCCCCCCCCCACACACACACACACACACAAGTGGAAGTTAGTTGAGGGAGCCACTGAATATTCTTTTATTACTATGTATGAAAATGATAGTAATCTTTGCAGTTCTGCATTTCTTTAAAGCATTTTAGTGGGACATTAATGCAACTGCTAACACATGTAGTTATCTTTTACTTAAACTTGTTATTGCAACTCTAAGTGAAAACATTGTAGTTTATTAAGTTTAAGGCTCCAATTTGTTTACACTTTTTCTTGTAACTGCTTTAGTTTTCACCTAGAAAACAAAACCTTGTAGTGTAATAAAAATGTTGCAGAGTTTCCAGGGACAGTGGACTACATTCACAAAAGATACATTAATCTCTGACAATTTTCACAAATGCTGACTAATTTCTGCTGAAAGTCTTTATCCAAGAAGTGACTTTACTAGCCAGCAGCAGAGGCAAACAGAGCACAACAGTGCGAGCTATGATAGCTATTCGATCTTAATCCGATTCTAACAGAAAAGGAATTAAATAAAAAAGAAATGTAGTGTTATGTTCACTTCACCCCCGTGACCATCATCACTTTGCACCCTTCCAATGTCTTAGTCTTGTCTTGTGTGCTCGTACAGACTTGAGACTTCTTAGAACCTTTTTTTTTTCTTGGAACCTGGTTGGACTCTTCTGGCAACATGTTTTTGTTTACCCATACCCAGTCGGGCGCCAGGCGGGCTATCCTATCTGATTCCTATTTCCTTGTCAACTAAAGCTAGCAGACAGTGTACAGAGTAGAGAGAGAATCTAAGGCTGTGACCTGTGATTAAGTTATTGCAAATTATTTTGTATGCGGTCTGCATGATGATGTAAAATAAAATAATTTGCAATAACTTAATCACAGGTCACAGCCTGAGCCTTAGATTCTCCACCTGATGCGGTCCCTTGCGAAAGCACTATATAAGCAGGGGCGGCCCGTGCTACTGGACTGCCGGACTGCAGCCCCCTCAACTGAAACTAAAAGAAATAAAAATAAAAACAAATAAATAAAGAAAAAAAAAGTTAAAAAATTTGCGGAATTCGCGCATGCGCAGTAGTCCGGACTGCTGCTGAGAGTCTCTGCGCATGCTCCAGGCAGTCCTGATAGGGAAACATGAGGAACGGAGCTCCCAGAAGTCTATGCAGTTTTAAACTGCATAGACTCGCTGGGAAAATGCATTGGGGTCAGACTGCAACACCAGCAGTCTGGAATTGCTGCAGTCTCTCGTCGGGAAGATCTTGCGGGTGGGTCTGGAGTTGCAGGCGGGGTTTGGATCTCGCGGGTCTTTGGATGTATTGCAGGTCACGGGCAGGGTTTGGATGTACTTGCATTGGATTTATGGAGAAAGGACATTGAATTTATGGTGATTTACTTGCAGGTGTGTGTGTGTGTGTGTGTGTGTGTGTGTGTGTGTGTGTATGTGAACATGCCCCAGGTGCAATATACTGTTGGTTAGACTCATGGTGGTGTGGTAGGGAATACCTCAGGCTTGAGCCCTGTACCCTGTATGCAGGTGTTAAAGACTTGAGTTCCCTACCCACCACCATTTGTAAAAAAATTGCAGATTTTTGCCTCATATTTGATCTGATCTGTTCCTCATAATATCTGTGGTTTGTAAATGTTGCAATGCTTGATATTTGATGGTGCAGTAGTAGCATTGTTGCCTCACAGCTGCAGGTTCTCAGGTTTGATTCTTGGCTGGGATTCCTTCTTTGTGGGGTCTGTATCTTCTCCCTGTGTTTGTGTGGGTTTGCTTCTATTTGATGGTGCAGTGGTAGCATTGTTGCCACACAGCTGCAGGTTCTCAGGTTTGATTCTTGGCTGGGGTTTCTTCTTTGTGGGGTCTGTATCTTCTCCCTGTGTGTGGGTTTGCTTTTGTGTCCTCCCATGTTACAAAGACATGTCTGCATTATTTCTTCCTGGGCCTCTGCTGAAAATTGTTTTTTTGTTCCAAGTCAGACTGTCCTGATTAACAAATGTTAAATAAAATTGACAGGCATTTGAATTTCAGACTTCAGGTTTCTGAATGTTTAATTCCTTACATATTTGATGGTGCAGTGGCAGTATTGTTGCCTCACAGCTATAGGATTTGTGGTTTGATTCTTGGCTGGGGTGTCTTCTGTGTGGAGTCTGCATCTTATCTCTGTGTTTGTGTGGATTTGCTCTGGTGTCCTGCCATTTTACAAAGACATGTATGTGTCTACAGTATTTCTCCCTGGGCCTCTGCTGAAAATTGTTTTTGTTCCATCAGAAGTAAAATTGACAGGCATTTGAATTTTAGACTTCATAGTCTTCAGAAAATACATAGTAAAACAACTTTTTATTCTAGCAATAAATATATAGTAGCACAGCCTTTTATTATAGCAATTTTTTATTTGAAATTTGTCCTTATTTTTGGGACTGTAATACCCTGTTAGTGGCTTTGTCCAGGTTTTTTGTGCTAAGGTTGACAGCTATGGCAAGAACTGAATTCACTGAATATGTTTGAGGGCTGTATTCCCTCATTACTGGGTTTGTCCAGGTGTTTTGTGCTAAGAGGTTGACAGCTATGGTAAGAACTGAATTCATTAAATGATAGCCATTTAAGTTTCAGTCTTCCTCTCTTTCACAAAGCAGCTGATTTGGCGTAGTGGTATGTTGCTCTTGACTGTTTTGCACAGGGACCTTGGCTGTAAAATGTATGGTGGTAACACAGCATTTTTCTTTCACAAAGCAGGTGATTTGGCATAGTGGTATGTTGTTCTGACTCTTTTTTTGCGCAGGGACCTTGGCAGTAAAATGTATGGTGGTAACACAGCATTTTATTCTAGCAGTTTTCCAAGATTATACAAGCAATGTTTAATGTGTCCCTGGTTTTTGCCCTTTTGACCCACCCCAATAAATTTGGCTTTTTCCAGACTTCTTGTGCTGCGAAGTTGAGATGCAGTTGAGTATTGAGTAGATTTTACAAGGAGCTGAGAGCTGCAGGGGAAGAGAAGTTTAGTGCTGATTATGCTTAGTCAGCTCACATTGCTAATAGCACAACAGGTTGTGTACTTGCTTTTGATGCAGAAGGTTGTTGGTTCTACTCCCATAAGGGGTGAATGCTGCCGTACTGAAAGTTAAGATACTAACTATGAGCCTGTTACCAGTTTGCCATCCATTTCCTATTGCAATATTACTAGCTTATTTTAATGTAATTTAGGCAATTTATTCCTCAGGGACATCAGACACTTTATTTTTCGATGAAACCATGAAATATAAAGGTGATTGCTAGCAGCAACCTCTTCATTACAGATGTATTTAACGTGGAATTATTTAGATGACTTTTTTACTACTTCAGAGATTGTGCATATTTACTGATAATGGTGGACTGTAGAATTTTACATATTTACTGATAATAGTGGACTGTAGAAGTTTGAGTAGACTTTTATGATGGAAATGTTCTGAATTGGGCAGTTTTGTTTCATTGTTTACTGGAAAAATGTTCAAAGCAATAGGAAGGTGTATCAAAGAGCACATGAACGTTTCATATGCAAGGGGCCTATGATTTGAAAACAGCCCAGAATTAATTTTTATCTGCCACGGGTAAAATGTATTTTCTTTGAATGTGGGTTTTAATGTTGTTTCTATGAATGTGAGTTTCAAGGGCAGAGAAGTTTTAATGCCAAGTTTGTTTAGCAGATGTCTTAGTGTTTGTGCTGTAAAATGCAAAATAAAACTTTCAAATGAAGTTCAAATCATCATAGAAGTAAATCAGTATGCACATTAGTGTTAATGGTAAATGGAGTGAAATAGCAAAGTAATAAATCATTGGAATGGCTGCAGGGGGAGGCTCCATTCGACCATGGTTTTGTGAGGGGGGAGGGTGGCAAACTTAGACAGCCCCAGCTGAACTATACCTCCCAACTGTCCAGATTTTCAAAGAATGAATAGTTTTTTTGCTTCTTATTTTTGGTTTGTTCCTCATAAAATTTGTGGTTTTCTGGCAAATCATTTAGGAATTAAGTCACTAAATAATGACACACTAGTTTCAGACTTCATAACCTTCAGAAAAATGCATGCTAAAGTAAGACCTGTTCTATCAACTGTCCCAGTTTATACAAGAGCAATTTTTAGTACTGTTTATATGTTTCCCCAATATATTTGGCCTTGTCCAGATTTATTACATTAACAGGTTGAGAGGTACATGCAAATTGCTTTATAGAATTAGGCATAGCCAAACCTCTCAACTGTCCCTGAATTTGGCTCAAAATATTGCTTTTTCCCTAATAATCCCTCTGCAAAATAGCAATTTTGGAAGAAAACATGGAGGGTTTACAATTAAGAAATAACTGTAATAATCAGAGTTATAGATTACTTTTATTTCAGAAATGCATGTAGACTCTTTTATTTTGTCAGCTGCTCAAGTTAGCAGTACTAATATTAAAAAAGTGTCCCTTCTTTGACAGGTTCCCAGCTGTATTGTGTGGCTATTTTATATTGTTGCATCACATTTTTGGTCCATTTTTCATAAAATTGTGTTTTTTTTGGCAAATTAGTGGTAAATCATTAAAGACTGAAGTTAGAAAATAATGACAGGCATTTGAGTTTCAGATTTCATATCCTTCAGAAAATTCATACTAATGCAAGACCTACTATTCTATTATCTTTCTAAGTTTATAAGAGCAATATTTAAAAATTGTCCTTATTTTTGGGCCTTTGTCCCACTTCTATGTATGGCTTTGCCCAGATTTCTTGCTCTGAGGGTGAGGTATGACAAATGTGTTAGGGCCATCACCGTCAGCCAGAGACATTTCAAATTGTGACATACTTGTTGCACCCCATTCCCCCATGTAGTGACTCTAGATGTGTCCAAGCAAAGCAAGGAGCAGTTATGCAGTGTAAATGTGCAGGGTATCCCCCATACAAGGTAGACACAAGTACTACAGTGGCTTTTCATCTGTTCTTGATTTTGCAGAATGGTCTAGTTTCTGTCATATTTTTGTACTGTTGATTTATGCTTATTACTCAAAGTGCCTGTTGCTCTGTGTTTTAAGTAGCAATGCTTTAATGACCATCAAGTAAGCTTGTCTGAGATCATAACATGCAAGTAAGCTTTAATAAGCATACTGTTAAAGAATTGCCAACATTGAAGCCTTTCTGTTGTTGCCATGCAGAGAATACTTAACTAGATAATGTATAAGCATTTGATATTGAAATGCATATGACAGTATTTGTAGTAAAGGACAGGATTACATTATTTTAAGAAGCTCATTACACTTGTTGGAGACTTCTAGTGATCTCTGAGGGCTTTACCAGTAAACTAAACAGAATGCCATTCATGTGTGGTCCATAACCTGTACAGTAATAATTTAAGCAATGTATCTTGAGCTTGTTTCTTGTTTGCTTTTCATTTTTACTTTGATCGTGTTTTCCCCATGAAACAAGTAGATAGTTGTCAGGCAGCAGGTCTGTTTTGGATAAGAAACATTTTTGCAAGTGGGGGCATCACAGAGATTGCTACTTTCAGCATGTTACTTGGTGCTTTAATAAAGCTGAATATAAATTATAATTAGAACTGCAGTGCAAGGAGAAGTAGTTTGAGTTGAGTGCTGCTTGTTTTTCTTATACTTGATTTTGACTGGCATTCCCGTAATGTATTTAAAAAGTAATTTATTTTTTCATGCCTCACAACCTTTTTGTTTCCATCTAGATATTAAGTAAGCTGTCATGCAGCCAATGCATTTAAATATTTTTATTCTTTTACACTTCATTTGTCTTGATTGGACTCTCATAATGAGGGATTGGCACCCAGGGCAGCATATTTAATTAGTTAGTTTTTGTGGTTTTGAGCATAGCTCCTCCCCTTTCTAGTTGGCTGCACCCCTTCCCATTGACCCCACCCATTCAGCTATCCCCTGCAGCCCCCCCTTTGATTTGAAGTCACCAGCCACCACTGTATATAAGAAGTGTTTTTGTTTGCCACCTAGAACCAACAGACACCCGGCCTTCTATGTCTTTCCATTCTCCAGAGAACTTTAAACATGTCACGTCAGCATAGGCAGCAGTCGCATCTCGGTGAGAGTGAGACGATGACGCTAATTAAGTGCCATGGACATGACCGTGGAAGAATCTGAATCAAACGCTGAAAAAGGAATTAAGGAAACAAAACTTTTTTGCAGCAAGGGACTGGGACATGATGATGCTTTCGATTAGAAAGATAATGGTGAGGCGAGTGGCTGACTGAGGCTGAGCTCAGATTGGGATAGAGCATAGGGGCAGCAGTGAGCCATTGCATAACTTGCATTTTCATCTCAAGTTGATCTTGCTCACATTCTCACTAATTAACTGGGTCTGGCTCTGGCTGTCATGGTCAAAATCAAATGCTGAAAAAACGAAACAAATACAGTATTACAGACGGTTGGTTAATGGTACACAATAAATACACAAGGAATGGAAAGGTTGTCATGTTTTTTTTTTTTTTATATTTTGATGTTAGCTAGCATTTGCTGAAAGGTGAGAGGGGCCAAGTTGCTGTCAGCAACTCACTGCAGCTGAACGGAGAATGTCTCGGAGATCACACATTCGCACATCAATTCGGACATCAATCATCACTATAAATGGGGGGTGTGAGGTGGGAATCGGTGAATTTATCCTTTCTTAAACTTTATTTCTTTCCTCACTGCCTCACCCTCACTGTAGTGTATATACTATATGGACTGTGTGATTGTGACCAGGACTTTTTATAAATGTTACATAAGTTGCTGGATCTGCTGCAAAAGTGTGTGGGGGGTGCCCCTCCCCCCTCGCTCTATGGTTCCGGCGCCCATGCTTTGAGGTCTAAGGTTACCTTAACACACTGATTTGGGAGAAGGGGTAACACTGATTGGAGTGTTAATATCTTGAATTTTGGAACTTTCATAGAGAGACTGAAGGAGATATCCAAAATTGGTTTCCAGAAGTGTTCCTTTTTTGGGACCAGAAAAGCCCTTTCCCTAAGTGTTCTGCAGGACCATGCTCTATCACACCTAATTTTACCATGTGTTGGAGCACATGAGAAAACAAATCTGTTTTTTAGGGTGAGGGTAAATCCCTCTGAAGAGAGGTGCAGAATCTCTCCATGGCCAGCTGTAACCCTCACAAATCACCTTTAAAACCAATCTGTCTGAAATCATCTGATACCTTGCAGGAGTGCTGAGGGACAGATAATTTGAAAGTGGAAGGGGAATGGGGTAGAAAGATGTGGAAAAGTTACTAGGCTTCTGGTATAGTCATACTGAAGCTAGTGCCTGACCCTTTTTTGGGAAATTTCCTTGTTTTGGGGGTTTGAGGTTGTTACCCTCCTGCCATTTTTTTCTTGGGTGACCACTAGTTATTAGGATGATTTGTCTGTTTATTCTGTCTATTGAGAGGAGTAGAGGATTTAGAAGGGAAGAATTTTCAGACCTGAAAAATCCTAGAAACTCCCTGCATTTATTTATCCCGTTGTCCCATTGACTGTCTGAGCAGCAGCAGAACCATAAAAACCTTAGAGGAGAACTCAACACTTCTGACTTTAAGACAGTCTGAAACGTTTTGGTTAAGTACCCAAAAAAATCTCCTCAAAACATGGGCTTAAGCAGAAGCCCTGGAAACAGTATCAGCACAATAATACACACTCTTTAAGGTATATTTAGAAACTTGAGACAGGTTAGACACAATCTTATTCACATAACACCTACCTTCAGGGGTCAGGAAAGAAGAAAATTCTTTCAACTTTTTATCACACTTCATAGTAAACTTCCACATATAACCCTGGTAGTTCAGGATTCTGAAGGCTAATATAGCAGAAGAAAAGTCTTTTACACTGTCTGTCCAACCGCCTTATCCCCATGAAGTGGGTTGGAAGAGGCAAGGTGCTTTTTTTGCTGCTTGAGCTATAGAAGTGATGGCAGTAGGATCAGCTGCAAGATGAGAACAGAGAAATGTATTTGCAAGTGAAGCTCTACACAATTTATCTTTTTTTTAGGAATAGATGGGAAAGTATCATGAGTATTACAGGCATCTTTTAATGTGTCCTCCAAAACAGGCAAAATAGGAAAAATGGTGCAGAAATAAGGACTTCTTGTTAAAGTAAATCATACTATCTCCCCATCTCTGGGGGAATATCTGTCTGTTGTCAAGCAAATACATCCCTCAGCCACAGGATCATGGGATCATAGGATCATAGAAAGTTACTAGGCCAAAGGCCTCAAGGCCCTTATAAGCCTAGCCACGTTCAAAGCATATTCCCAAGGGTGTCTGGTTCAAGCAGACACTAAAATCAGCACCTAGTGTCCCTGTCCAAGAGTGACACAGGTAGAATCCCAAGGGATAATTTCCAGTTACCCATCCAATCATCCAAATTACACTTAAATAGGGACAATGAGGGGCTTTGTTTAACATGAATACAAAGCTTGTTCCAAACGTGGGGCAACCTCTGTGAGACAAATCTGTTTCTCTAGAAAGTTCTGTTGATATCACATACCAGGTTAAGGTCCTTTAAGTGAGTGACCCACCAGGAAATAGTCTCAGAAAACCTGCATTGATACTTCAGGCTCACTATCCATAGAATCAGTCTTGGGGTATAGAATTCTGAGGTGAATAAACCCTGTGCAAAACAAACCAGGCCAGCACTAGTGTAAGAGGAAAAAAACTTGACTTTTATTAAAGTCAAACAGCAGTCAACAGACTGGTTTCAGCCCAAAGCCTTTTTCAATGTATAACACAGACTGCAAAACCAGACCCAATATATTTAGGGTCTATATTATATTTTCGTAAGTTTCAAACACCGAACACCATATAGTCAACACCATATGAGCGATGTTTGAAATTTTGAAAATATAATAAAAAAACCCCCAAAGAACTATACTTACCTAAATGCTGTAGGCAGGGGGGCAAGCCCCCCCTACATCCCTCATGTGGAGGACTGCACCCCCCACACCCCCGCTACTTAAATATTCCTACTCCAAGATCGCACTACATTGAAGTAAAGGGAAAATATTCCCTACGGCGATTTCTGTGTTACTCGCGCAACATTTCGACCAATCGGGTTCGCCCAGTACATGTTTGTTGTTTACAATTTTTGATCACGCGATAGGAACCCATATATATATATATATATATATATATATATATATATATATATATATATATATACAAACATATAGGGAAATTTGGGTCTATATTAGAACATCGAAGTTTCAAAACTTCGAATGTTCTAATATCGAATCCTATTCAGCAAAAGCTGAAAACATCAAACATACAGAACAGCAAATTTTTTCCTAGGGAAAAAATTTGCTGTTTCAAAACACATACACACAACAGAAGCACACCAAACAGACAGCAATCCACACACATACACCTAAAATATTACACCTACCCCCTACACTAAACTATACACACACTACTAACGATACACTTACCTTAACCCAAACCCTAAGGTCCGTCACTATCGCACATTCACCTCACACGCGCCCTAACCCTAACTCACCTACCCTGCCCTAACCCTCATGTCCACACAATCGCACACTTACCTGACCCGCGCCCTAACCCTAACTCACCTAACCCGCCCTAACCCTCACGTCCACACAATCGCACACATACCTAACCCGCGCCCTAACCCTAACTCACCTAACCCGTCCTAACCCTCACATCCACACAATCGCACACATACCTAACCCGCACCCTAACCCTAACTAACCTAACTTGCACTCAATCACACACCTACTTAAACCCGACCCATAACTTTCCACCACAGCATTGAAAATACCGAAGCAACAGAAACGGACAATCGAATTCTTTCCCTAGGAAAAAATTTGGTTTTCTGTTGCTTCGATATTTTCAGCTTTCGCTGAATAGGGTTCGATATTAGAAAATCTGAAGTTTTGTAACTTAGATGCTCTAATATAGACCCAGGAAATTTACAACAATTACAAATCAACCAATCAGCCAGTAATTCATAGATATTCATTTAAACCAGGTGGAAAAAGACCACCCAGTCTAACAATCCAGGCTTTTTCTTTTTTATTTAAGATATTATGCCGACCAGCTTTAAAGTTCCTGTTGCCACATACACTATCAATGACAGTAAATTTGAATTGGGCAGCTGGATGTTTAATGGTATGCTTATATAATGCATTGGGGCATTTGTTTCTAATATTACTAAGATGTTCAGATATGTGTAATATAATAGGTCTTGACGTCCAACCTATATAAAATGCTGAATACGTGCATACAGCTAAATACACTACCCAATCCGTACTACAATTTGCAAATATATTTATATTAAATATGCTGTGTGTATTTTTGGCAGTCAATTCTTTGCTTTGAAACATATGTCTACAAAATGAACAGTGACTGCAGGGAAAACATCCAACTAGTTTTGCATCATCCAACGTACCCTGAGAAATGTTTGTGGAAGGCATTTTATGTTTGTAGTGGTTAAAAAAGCCACCCAATGTTTTGCCTCTCCTAAAGGAAAAATAACATCTAGCACTCAAGATCATTCCTCAGCTAATAAAATATCCCAATGTTGCTGCACCGGATCCATGAAACAAAAGGTGTTACGTGTATAACTCGTTGTAAACCTAATGGTTTTATCAGAGGTCCCTTTATTAGTATGGTATCTTAACAAATCATCTCTATGTAACTTAAGTATCTTGCTACTGGTCTTGAGGAGATGTGACTTAGTGTACCCAAGTTCACAGAATCTAGTTGTTAATTCCTTGTACTGAAGCTGAAATTCCTAATTTGTGGAACAAATTTTGCGAACCCTCATAAATTGGGATTTAGGAGTATTATGGATGATATGTTTTGGATGACAACTGGAGGCATGCAGTAAGGTGTTGGAATGAAAAGGTTTACGATACACAGAAGTAGCTAAAGTGCCATCTTGTTGTCTTTTTAAAAGAACATCAAGAAATAAAATACACTCCATGTCATAATTAACTGTAAACTGAATACCCTACTTGTTCGTTAAGATATTGAACAAATTCCTGTAGATATACAACACCTGATTTCCAAACCATGCAGCAGTCATCCAAATATCTCCTCCAAATATCTATTTCATCCAGAAATAGATTGTGGCCATCCAGATATATAATCATTTGTTCCAGTTATCCCATGAAAAGGTCAGCATAAACGGGTGCAAATGAAGCACCTATCGCCATACCTTTGAGTTGTAAATAACTTCCATTAAAGTAAAACACATTCTTGGTTAGAACATGTTTAGCCAAACAGAGAAGGAAGGTGTTAAAGTCCGGACTGTATAATGGAATTTCCCTTAACCAGTATTCCAATGCAGTGAGACTTGCCCAATGAGGAATACTTTTATATAATGATATAACATCAAGGGTGCACATGATCCACCCTGCATCCAATAGTGTATTTGACAATATTAATAAACTCTGTGATGTCCTGCATGCGAGCCCTAGCACCTTTTAACAATGGTTTCAAATATGTTGTCAAAAATAGATAATGGTTCTGTAAGAGAACAATTACCAGAAACAATTGGTCTACCTGGTGGCTGCATGGCATTCTTATGAATTTTTGGAAGTAGGTACAGATATTGTGGTAATGATCAAATGATATGAAGTTTTATCACTGATGATTCCCTTCATTAACTGCCAACTGTAAAAATTTGTCAATTTCACACTTAAATCTAGATGTTGGATCAATGGACATGGCTATGTAAAACCGACCATCTTTCAGCTGTCTTTCAGCTTCAGCTAAATACATGGACCAGCCCATGAGCACTATTGTCCCACCCTTATCAGCATTAATAATTACAATATTTTTATTCTTCCTCGAGTTTTCTAAAGCATGAAGTTCTGATGCAGTTAAATTATTAGGAGAAAACTTTCTGATTGTGTACCAAAATGTAAATCTTTAAGTACAAATTTTTGAAAAAATATCAACATGCTTGTTCATGGGGGGAACAAATGTAGATGTCTGAAATTTGAAAGTTGGTATAGAAGAAACTGTTGATTCATAGTTATCATTATTGTCAAAGTACAGTCTAAGGTTTAAAAATCTACAAAAAGAAGTCAAGTCATCCACAAAAGTATCTTCATACACCATACAGGCAGGAAAAATCAAGACCTTTATTTAACACCCGATTTTCAATGTCTGACAAAACAACAGATGAAATGTTGTGTACATTATTTGAATTAACTACTTGGGTTTCAGAAGATGTAACAGTGTTTGTAAAGTTACATCTTGACCTGTGTTTTCGTCCACCCCTCCTTCTACCTCTAAAGGGGCAATGCTGATTTTCTTTTCTGAACCTAGATGTTTAAAAGAACAGCTTTTTTTTAGAAGCTGGTGACACTTGTTGAGACTCAATTTCACTATCTGTAAATGAGGAGGAATCCTCCCTAGCGGTATCACTGATTGATTTCTTAAGGATATATTTTTTCCTTTTTTTTTTTGACCAACATTATGGGTATCTGGTTTGGAAAATTTAACACTTTTAGCCTGTTCAAATGGTTTCCCTTGACCATAATCCTTAACATCTCTATTAAATTTATGTAGCTTTCTTTTTTTAAGTTCTTTTTTGAATACTAACAAATCAGCGCTTAACTTTTGAAAGCAAATTTTATACATTTGCTGGCCATCAAACTGCCTGGCCAGTTCACACATCTCAGTCACGTCTGACACACAACCTTCCATTTTCCGTTCATAAAACGCATGTAAAACTTTTACAAATTGCATAGAAGTGGTTTGTTGTATTTCAGACCAGGCTGTCAATAACATATTATCAGCCTGGCCCACCAATGGTTTAATGTGAATTTGCAAGCCGCTTGGAAAATATCCTTGAGTAGGTATGCCTTAAACAATTTCAGGTGCCAAACACAAGACCTAAGATTTTTCATACTTTTGAAAAGTTTGTCATATATTTGAGTACATTGATTCTCTAACTGGGATTCCTTGTTTAATGTAGTGCCTATGTTGGAATCTACTCCAAAAACCTGGATATCATCCTTGTCTGCTGAAAGTCCCTCTAAAATGGTCATTAAATCCATTAAAAAAAATATAAGACACTGAAAAAAGTGTCAATATTTTTGAGACCTCTCTTGATATTGACTGCGATCATATAGTAAAACATAGAATCAACCTATTACAAAATGTTTATATCAATTGGAGAACACCTATGAAATCTAACTATTCTGGGACATATAGTTATAACAAAGTTGGAAAAAAGTACATTAATGAGTAACATTCCCTTAGACTGAGAAATTATAATGAAAAAACATTAATATGTGCTGGTAAAGAACATCCATAAACCAAAGCATACAAACAATAATATGTGGTCATACAAAATGATATTTAGAAAGAAACATCAAAAGCATATTTGAATTATTCATATGCAGACCACTAGAAAATATGTACAATATCAGTTAAATAACTGTTCCTTATTAAAGGCACCAAAATCATATTCAAGTTGTTCTAATCACCAGCTACTGGAGAAAATACATAGAAGAAAAGTAAATATAATGCAAACCCCAATAACTCTTAGCACAGTTGAGCAAAATGAAACAGTTGCATTTAATTCATAAGTTTAAGAATAAATCATTAAATAATGGCTACACTTTGTATAAAAATAGTCTATAAACTTTGTTATGTGATATAGGTCAAATCACATGAGAATGTCCCACTAATATAGCACTGAGAATATGAAAAAATGTGAAATAAAGTAAAACCAACCAAAAAATTGCTGGTTATAAAAAATGTCCCAAATAGTGTTGATGGGGTTGACAATCCTGAATCAAATAGGAAACATACACACCCTTGCAGAGTATAAAAGGCATAGATCATTAAATAGTTCCAAACGACCCAATATCACAAAATCTATATATAACAGGTCATTAGATCTCAAACTAATTCACATATTGAACATTATGTTAAACATGAACATGGTTTAAATGCCCTGCTGATCCATTCTTAAACAGAACGTAACCCGATAACCTTAACTTCACAGATAAAATGGCAGTAATGAATCAAGTATGCTTTAACAAGCACATAGCCAAAAATGCTATTCAAATGGAACCCCAAAGTATCTAAATATGTAAATTCCTGCCAAATATGTAAACAAAAAATGCAGCCTTCATATATTAGTGGCAACAGTCATAAATCCAAAGAATCAGCAAAAATGCCCCAAAAAACCTGTCTGAACAAGAGTCCACTTCTGATAACAAAATCCACTCCAAAAACGAAATCCACTGAACCTATAGATGAAGACAAACAAGAATCATAAATCCACTCAAATTCAGCCCAAAGGATTGAAATAACTAGCTTTAACTCTCCTGACTGAAGAGTCAAATACTGAAACCTCTGTCTCGATAGACATCTGATTCATTAGAAAATTCATCTTCTTCCTTTGAAGGAGGAGCAGCAGTATTAGAAGAAGACATGTAGTACCCAGAGTTAACCGACTGTAATAAACTCCTGACTAGGCTAATAATACAGAGCATTATGACCGGCTCACCAATCATAATCCATTTATGTGTTTGAGACATGGATGCCAAGGAATTCACCTTGAGAGCGAAGGTCGAGAGGTGAATCTTGGCATCCGTGTTGAGAAAACATAACTTAGGGTTATGATCTGAGATGCTACAATAATTCTTTCTGTAGTACATGGAGCTTTATCTGCTCCGTATACTACTAATAACAGTATAAAAAGGAAAGACAAAGAAAAAAATGCGTTTTGCCAGTTTTCAAAGCCATAAAGCACTTGGCCATCACTGTCAGAAAGGTAGTGAAACAAACAAATCCCCATATGTTTACACTCACCTTCCATACCTCCTACCTATCCAGATTTTCACCTCATTTGTTTGGTCTGTTCCATATAAAGTCTGTGGTTTTCAGGCAATGCACTAAGGATTGATGTCTTGAATAGTGACATACATTTGAGTTAGTATCCATCTGAGAATATGCAGGCACACACACATCCTGCTATTCTGGTTACTTTCTTTGTCTGTAAGAAGTGACACCTTATTGGTACGGACAACAGGCAGAACCAAATTTTTTATTCTGCTGCTGCTGTTTACTGATCAGTACTGGCAGGTTTGACTGCCTAGAGTGGGACCTGACCTTAACAACTTCAGCAGGTAGTGCTTCACATTTGTTAAGGTTGGATCTCACAACTCTAGTGGTTAACTGATCTGTATTTTTCTGAATATCATAGAGTAATAATCATGTTCCAAGCACTACATCATTTTTACTGACAAAAAAAATTCTTTATTTTCAATATGATTACTTTTCTGTTTCTTTTTTAGGTATATCCTTATGGGATTATTGACTAGGGAACAGCATATCATCCCAAAAAAGGTCTCTTTCACTGTACACGTTGAGAAGACCCTCACAGAGTATCTCATGTACCCATACTAGATGGTGCTCCCATGTCAAGCAGACTGCTGGAACAGCCATAGAGGACATTTCTGACCCCTGATTCATAATGACTAGGAAGGCTACATTAGAGAGATTCAAGGAAATAGGCAAGAGGACTGAGGAATCAGCAGTGACCACTGCTTTATCACCTACCATCAGCTGAGACATAGTAATAGCCCACATGGGAGGCACAGACTCATGTTTCAATTGCTTCTTTTCAAGTACATTAAGAGAAGGATCAGCAGGACCAGGGTAAAATCCATGGTGTAGCCAGGGAAGAAATCTGTTTGGCAGTAAAGTATACTTGAAGGAGTTGGTTGGAAGCTAAGCAGTCACTAGTAAGCATAAACAGCTCACAATCCTTCTAGTCCAATCAGTTTTAACCCAAAACAAAAGTAACACAAGCAGCACACAAGGATTCCTTGACAAAAATAGAATTAAATAAATAGGCTGCCCTGTAAAACTGCATGAAATCTAAGCAAACCAAGCTGAAGCACTGACATAAAATTCTGTTATTCTCCATGGAAAACAGCTTCCAACTGTCCAAAAACACATTAATAACAAGAAATAAACTATATAGCCTTAGGGCAGTAAGTGACATCCAAATCTTAGAAAGCAATACTTAGAGAGGCAGCAATGGCAATCGAATGTCTACTGACCTGCCTGAAAAGCTAGTATTTTTAAACTGACATACCGCTATGTTCCATAAAAATAGTAAAACCACTAAATATATTAAAATGTATGGAAGGGTCCTCAAAAGGGGTCTTATCTGTCTGACAAGAAGCCTTAGCTGACTGCTGTACCAGAGAAGTTTTAGATATGCTGCTGAAAGAGGCAACAAGAAATTATTGAAGATTTTGTCACTCTGACTGCTTTTATACTTCCTGCCAAAGGCAATTAGCCTGCAGACAGCCAGAGTGATATTGTTAGAGCTTTGGGAAGCTGTCTGAGTTTCTGCAGTCTTAGCAGGATACAGCCCATAGGCTACTGCAGCAGTGAGAATGATCTATATATATATATGGTTCCACTTCATATCATCGAATTATCATTTCATCGAATTTCAAATCATCAAGACCAAATCGTCGAAAACTCATTTCATCGAAAACTCATAATCGAATCTCAAATCATTGAAAACTATAAAGCAACTATAAATAACATCCCAGACACTGTTTACTACGTTTATGCAAGGGAGCAAGCCCCCCTGCACCCCCCATGTGGGGGGCTCTGCCCCCCCGTAATTAAATATACCAACTCCAAGGTCGCACTACAGTGGGGTTAGGAAATTACCTTTTTCCCCCACTGTAGTGTGACCTTGGAGTTAGTATATTTATTTGGGGGTGCAGGGGGGCTTGCCCCCCTGCATAAATGTAGTAAAATCTTTGTGGAATGTTATTTGTAGTTGCTTTATAGTTTTCAAAGATTTGAGATTCGATGATAGGAGTTTTCGATAAAGTGAGTTTTCGACGATTTGGTCTCGATGATTTGAAATTCGATGAAATGATAATTCGATGATATGAAGAGGAACCATTTCTATATATATATATATATATATATATATATATATATATATATATATGGGTCTCCTTCACACAATCGAAAATCCAAATGTTCAACTTTCATATGGCCAAGACGATATGATCGAACATGTGAATGTTCGAAAATGTGGAAAAAAAAAAAAAAAAAACAACTAAGTGCTAGCAGGGGGGCACCCCCACTATTTAAATATACCAACTCCGAGATTGCACTACATTGTGGTAAAGGGAAATCTTCCCATTCCGCGCTCTATGGAGATCCCCATTCAGACCATTCGAACTTTTAAAAGATCGATCATATGGTCTCGGCCATATGAAAGTTGAGCTTTTAAAAGTTCGACCATCTGAAAGGGACCTATATATATATATATATATATATATATATATATATATATATATATATATATATATTCCATATCTTTCATGAAAGGTGGAATACTGAAGAAAGACAGAGAGAGAAAACCTCAAATGGTAGACAAAAGAGAGAACCACAAAACACTGAATACTTCTTTCCCAATAAAAAAGTCTTACATAGTAAATCCCAGATACAAAACCAAGATCAAGTGTCATCTTGGGAATGGTACTGTTACAGAAAGTTTTTTATCAATGAAACGTGTAGGGTTAGGGGTAAGTTTAGTTCAGGCTTAAAGTTAGCACACATGAGTAAGGTGAGACAAGGCTGCAACCATATAATTACACACACACACACACACACACGAAAAACAAATAGACAGATAATGTTATTACAATGTGTCAAGGTGTTAATATTTACTTTAGACAGCCATCACCACCAAGAAAAAAAGCAAACCAGGTTTCATTCCCAGTAGAGCTTCTTCAATACGTATACAAGACCAGTCAGAGAAAGGTATTTAAAGAAACAAAGACGGGAGAACAAGTCAAAGGACATAAATATTAAAACAGAAAATATTTTTCCTGTTTAACACAATTGTACAAACATATTCTTGCATATAAAAAAGAATGATAAAAGTAAAATAAGAACATTAACAAAATCAAATTGTCACCATAAGAATTTAGTACAGCCCTAAACAGGTGGATAATAAAGCATAACTGAATAACTATCAGCCTTCACTCTAGCACAGCAGATAAATCTAATACAGAAAATAAAATATATTACACTTCAGTATATAACTGAAATAACAAGAATTATTTGGCATTATCTAGTGGCTAAAATAGTTGTAACAGTTTGCCAAGCCCAGTGGATAAATGGCTCCCACGATTATAATCTACATGTTCATTTTATTTAATCATCTTTTTTTTCTCAAATTTATTAGGGCCAGGAGATATAATTCTGTTGATGGCAATAAAACTAAATATTGTTCTTTGATGCTGATGTTTATGTTTCACCTAAACACTTTTATCTCAGACACGATGTTGATCACTCCAGTGAAGTGAAATTCGTTGTTTGAATTGATTTGAGGTTTCCCCAACATACAAGACACCACAAATACACATCATTATATAGATGGCCCTTGATTTCAAAAAATCTGTGTTTATTACGTGAGGTAAAAGTCTTAAGTTCACAAAACAAACACTGTCAACAAGTACATGAACCACAGGGGAAGCAACCCCTAGGCTTGTTACCTAAATAGGTCTGAGTAATCCTAACCTTATATGGAATCGCATAGCCTGAGTGTTTTTGGTCAGTGTTTCCCATTTTCTATATGTAATGAGACATTCTTCCACAGAAACAGAGATGAAAAACCTGTCAGCTCTGAAAATAGGCCAAAATTTATTACAAACATGCTTAAACCTAAATGTGTTACTGTAATATTGGGATAACCCATATATATATATATATATATATATATATATATATATGGGTCTACTACTAAAGACCGAAACGACGATTCCCCGACAGAAAACTCACCGACGCCAGACGACCGACAGGTAAGTGTACCGACAGGGTGATTTGCCGACAGCGGAAAGACCGACAAGGGAATGTGTGATCGCGACCCGGTAAGTGTGCGATAGTGACGGAGTTAGGAGCGGTCAGGTAAGTGCGCGAGATTGTGGGATGTCGGGTTAGGCTGTGGGAAAGGTGAGTGTGTGTTCGTGTCGGAGGTATGGTTCGGGTAAGGTAAGTGTGTGCTAGTGAGGGACTGTAGTTTAGGGACAGGTTAAGTGAGTTGGGGTTAGGGTGCAGGTAGGTGATGTGTGCGGTAGTGTCGGAGCTTGGGCTAGGGGTGGGTTAAGTGAGTTAGGGTTAGGGTGCAGGTAGGTGATGTGTGCGTTAGTGTCGGAGCTTGGGCTAGGGGTGGGTTAAGTGAGTTAGGGTTAGGGTGCAGGTAGGTGATGTGTGCGTTAGTGTCGGAGCTTGGGCTAGGGGTGGGTTAAGTGAGTTAGGGTTAGGGTGCAGGTAGGTGAAGTGTGCGATAGTGTCAGACCTTAGGGTTAGGGTTTGGGTCAGGGCTAGTGTGTATGCTATGTAGTGTCGCGTGTTGTTTACGTTCCGTGTGTCGGTGTTCTGGTGTTCGGTGTTTTGCGTTGTCGGGTTTGTGTCGGGTTTGTGTGTTGTCGGTTATTTGGCGTCGGTGAGTTTTGTGTCGGGGAATCGTCGTGTCGGTGTTTAGAAGTAGACCCATATATATATATATGCAGGAGTGCTGCCTTGATTACTTTGCCTATTTTTTTTTTTTTTTAACTTCAAGAAGTCATTCCTAGTACACTCCCATGCTCATGAACAAGCTTATTGTACCACAGATTTTTTATATCCCCTATTTAAAATTCTAGAATGTAAATCATCCAACTGTTTTAAAGAATCCTCATTATTACAGATCCCTTTATTCTCAAAAAACTGTGAGTAGGGGATATTATTTACCATAAGTGTTTTTTTTTTTGGAAAAGGAATTCTGATGTAGGCACAGCTCTCAACAAAATCAGGGACAAATCCAAAAAAAAAAATCAGTCAGTCAGGGACACTTTTTAAAATTTTGATTCTGTTACCTTGAGACATTAACAGAATAAGATAATATGAGTTATTATACATTTTCTGAAATAAAAGAAGTTGATAACTGTAATTATTGCTAATATTTAGTGAGTATAACTCACAACCATGTCTTCGAAAGTCACTAGTTTTTGTGTCAAAATCAGGGACATCCCTGAAAGTCAGTGACAGTTGAGAGGTATGGATATAGGCAGGTCAACACTGAACCATCAATCAGCTTAGCAGTAGTCTTATCCAAGTAGTCAGTGATGGTCAATGGTAAAAAAGACTGCACTTAATGGTAAACCTCACGCCCAAGTTGTTGTTATATCACTGGACCACAGAAGCCAACAATTATAAAGAAACCTCCTTTGCATCTCATTGTCAATACAAAATGTATTGCTGACCTCATTACAAATATATTGGTGCTCAAAATGAATAAATAAATCAACATATACAGGCAAAAGGGCTCCATGTAGCTATTTCTTGTAGTAGCAAGTACTGTTATCATAATGAAAAATATTTCTAATAAAGAATGAATAGCCAAAATAACTGCATCATGGAGAATGGAAGCATACAAACTGTATACATCTAACATGCAAAGAAATGTCTAGGTTTGGATATAAATCTGATTCATCAAAGCAATAAATTCCATGGTGTCCTTCACCCCAAATCGAACCATAAACAGTAAAGGGTTTTAAATAAAATTCCAAAACTTCTGAAATAAGATCTGTTAAAGAATCCCTCCCTGCCAGTCTTGGTAATCTTGGAGTGGGATAGATCCCTTTATGTGTCGCTCGTCCCTCTCTAACATAGATGACAAGCAGGTGGGGTATTTTGTTTAGATGCTTTAATACATAGAAACACATCAGGATGGATAGCAGCATCATACAATATAAATAAACTGATTAACAGACAGACTTTACTTACATACCTGCTTACATCTCAACAAGTTACTACAAAATGGCAGTCAGGCTAACACGTGCTCAGTATTTATTTATTGTGCAAGCCCTTGGATAGCTTCTTAAAGGTACATACACACACATTGATCTACATCCTCCTTCTTAAAAAGATTGCCCTTAGTTGACAAAAAGATTGGAGTTAGACATGCATTACTATAGACATTAGAAACAAACACAATGTTCATGTCTAAGTTGCCATGTATCTATTACATGGTCTGGAGATGCGACTGGATTTGGTAACATAATAATCTGAACTGAATTTAGCAACCGGGACAGTCTTCAGTGAACAACTCATATCAGGAACTTCTGGATTCATCACAGGAATGGGAATATTCTCTGGAACAGGGACACTGGACAACTCACTCGGAGATAGAGTCCTTCTCACAGACTAAGTGCTATGGTATAGGCTCAGACACTGGCATCAAATGTTTCTGATTCCACTTAAACTCTACTCCTTGTGATTCCCCAATGTACAGTCTTGGCTCTGAGCAAATATTTTTCACTACTCCAATCTGATCATAACCTTTGAACGTTTGCATCCTTACCACTTCTTCTTGTAATGGATTGAGTGGTTTGCTGTTCTTATTGTAGTTGGACTTCTAGGTTAAACACTTCTTCAACAGATTTGTTTTCACTGACCTGTTGTTCTTGACACATGGAACCAACAACTGACTAATGGTTGGTAACATGGTTCTGGTTTGTTTTGACAGAAGTCTCTGGGCATGTGAACCAAGATATTTATCATGAGGAATATTTCTGAGATTCAGGAAAACATCACTATTGTCTTGTTTTGATTTCTGTAATAACTGTTTTGCACTTTGAACTGCATGTTCTACCAAACCATTTGAATGTGGATACTCTGGGCTACTCATGACATGAGAAGTCCCATTCTTTGGCAAATCTTTTGAACTATTGGCTTGTAAACTGTGCGCCATTGTCAGAAATAACTTTGTGCAGACTACTATGGACTGCAAAATGATGCTTCATCTTCATTATGACAGTACTGGATGCTAGATTGGGAAGTAGGTCAATCTCAAACCAATTAGAATAAGAGTTTACTAAAACCAAATAATGTTGACCATTCTACTCAAAAATGTCAGTGGCTACTGTCGACCAAGGTAGTTCAGGAATCTGGTTTAGCTGAAGTGGTTCCTTCTGTTGATGTGGCTTAGCACAGTTACAAACAGAACAAGATAAAAGTACTCTCGCAATGTCTTGTGACATAGAAAGCTAAAATACTAGTCCTCTCGCCCTTCTTTTGGTAGAGTCTGCTCTTGGGTGACCACGATACAAGATAGTAATGTACTCTTGTTGCAAAGACTTTGGAACAATTACTTTCGGACCCTTCATAATGTTACCATTGTCAGACAAAAAGGCTGCACTTCTTGAGGTAAGCTAGATTGCTTTGATGGCCATCCTTGTAGAATAAAGCGGTTGAGCCTCTGTAAAACTGGATCCATGGCTGTGTGATCTCTCAGCTCATCAATATGTGTGGAGGAAAATTTTCTCACGTCCATGACTTCAAAATCAAGGTTCTCATTCTCATCCTGTTCAGTGGTATTTCTGGGTGATCTGGGTAATGTATCAGCAAGATAAAGAAGTTTGCCTTTCTTGTAGACAAGAGTGAGATTATACTTTTGCAATCTCAACATCATACATTGCAATCTGGCTGGAGCTGTATGCATAGGCTTTCTCAAAATAGTGACTAGAGATTGGTGGTCTGTTTTGATCTGGATAGATCTACCATAAACATAATCATGAACTTTGAACATGCAAACATAATTGCCAAAAGCTCTTTCTCGATGTGAGCATACTGCATTTCAGTTTGGGTAAGAGTTCTCAATGCAAAGGCAACAGGTTGACCGTCTTGTAAAATGACTGCACCTAGACCAAATTTCAAAGCATCAAATGAAAGAGTAACTGGCTTGTGAACATCATAGTATCTAAGAGTTGGTGGACTAGGAATTCTCTGTTTCAGGACATCAAATGCTCTTTGGTGTTGTTCTAATCAAAACCAGGATACATCTTTACATGTCAGATCTCTGTTTGGTGCTAAAACTTGGCTCAGTTCTGGAATGAACTTGCCTATATAGTTAACCATGCCAAGAAAATATTGCAGGGCTTGAATGTTGTCTGGAGCTGGCATCTCAAGAATGGCTGTTTGCTTAGAAGGGTTTGGTCATAGGTCTGAACTGGTAAATAAATTATCAATATAAGTAACCTCTTGTAGCCTGAATTTGTATTTCTGTGGATTAAGCTTAAGATTCACTTGACATGCTCTTTTCAGAACCTTTCTGAGGTTTCTGTCATGCTCAGCTTCACCATTACCTCCTACTAGTATGTCGTCTACTATAATAGCATAAGGATACATAGAAAAAAGTTGCTCCATTGCACATTGAAAGATTTCACTTGCAGTATTTATCCTAAATGGCATTCTCAAAAATCTATACCTTCCAAACAGAGCACTGAAAGTACTGAGCAATGAGAATTTCTTATAAAGCTGAATTTTCTAAAATGAACTCTTTGCATTTAAGACAGAAAAAAACAGTGGTATTTGGTATCAGAGCTGCAACTTCTTTGAATGTACTGTGTACACATTGGATGATGAGGTCTTTTAGTGCTTTATTCAAATCTTGTGGATCAATACATATTCTGATGTCATCTGAACTTTTCTTATGAGCTACCACCACGGAAGATACCCACTCATTTGGTTCATTAACTGGACAAAACACATCTTGTTGCACCATTTTATCTAACTCGGCTTTGACTCTGTCCTTCATAGCTAGTGGAACTCTCCGAGCTGGCCTGATAACTGGACTGACATCTGGGTCTAACTTCATGGTGTACACAACTGGAAGCTTCCCTAGTTTATTTTCAAAAAGATCAGCATAGGTAAAAAAATATACTGGGTGAAATTAGAGTAGTGGTCTTTTAAACTAACTTGATGGATTTCCTTATTAAATGAAGCAGTCCCATTTTCAAACTGTCTCTGAGCCCTAATACTGACTGGAGGTGCCTCTTGATCACATAAAATAAAAAGTCATAGCATCTCCCTGCAGAGTAAGATGAAAGCATTACTGAGCCTTCAGTCTAAATTTCTTCACCACCATAAGCAACAAGGTTCACACACCTTGCCAAATCAAGCCTTTCACCATGACACTCTCCAGCAAATATTGCTGCTGACATAACATTGCACTTAGAACCTGTATCGCTCTATGGGTTTTCCGTTTATCCGAACAGTACAAAATACTTCAGTCTTTACCCTTAAATCTACTGCATTAAATGTTTCATGAAGCACTGACACACCATCAAGATAAAGAGTAGGGTTATAGCTTTCTAATTGATCAACTCATTTTTTAATGTTTCCTTTTAATAAAAGAATGCAGACCTTTTGATTTACAAAACATCTTAAAATGATTCCATGTATTGCATTTCTGGCATTGCTTACCAAAAGCTAAAAAAATTTCTCTTTTAGATTCATGATTTCCACCACAATTATGAAGGTTGGCAATAAAACTGGGTGGGGGGCCATGCTTTGAGTTTGCTGACTCACTCTTATGCTTCACTGAGACTGTGCAAACTCTAGAATTTGCTCTGGGGTTTACCAGTGAGTGCTGCAGGGGCTACAGTTGCTGCCATGTGCTTGGGCCTGTTTCTTTTAACCACTTGTTGAATACTATCAACATGAGCTCTAGAAGTTACTGGAAGCATGCATCTCTTATTTGTAACCATATCTGTGTGCTTTTCTGTGAGCTCATATATTTGACAAATCTCAATGGCCTTATTCAAAATTAAATCACTATCACAAAGCAAAATCTTTCTCGCAGCATCATCTTTAATACCACACACAAGTCTTTTATCAACTCATCCCTTAAATCACCAAGTCTGCATGTTTTAACCTTTTCTCAAGTCATTTATATATGCTGCAAATGTTTCACCAGGCTTTTGATCCCTTGTATAAAATAAGCGCCTTTCCATTGTAACATTTGTCTGGGGGTTACAGATTTCTCTAAATTTATGTTTTAAGCACTCAGGGTCCTCCCTTGACTCAGCCAGTACAACAATATGATGGTTTCCCCCCTCTTCTTCAAAGATAGCAGGTGCATACACAAATGAACGCTCCCTTTCAATGGCTTCTGACCCAGCTAACTTAAGTAAAATAAATGCCTTTGTATGGTCATCTTTATCAGAAAATTCAGTCTATCTGAAAATGTTGCTCAAACACTCTCCAGTTCTCTGTAATAATATTGTCAAACACAAGTGGACTAGGTTTTCGAAATCCATGTGCCATGCCAACAAAGTATGCACAAACACACTGAACATATGGCCCTTGTAATAAAGTATGAACAAATTGTGAGAACTTGTAATAGCATTCAAATGTACAATAAACTCTTTGAAATACTGTACTTTGCGAAATATCCTCTGAAATGGCTGCATCTTATTAAATAAATTTACTGTAGTACTGCACAAACATGTAAACACTTCATACACTTCCGATAATTCGGATATCTTTAATTAATACGAAAAATACATATTTAGTGAAAATGTGGTAATTTCCTCTTATTTTATTTGTTTTATGCAATTTGGACTTTATTTCAAACATTTTCCATAGTAATTTGAATATTTTTATCAATATCAGACAGTTTATTTGAATATCGTTTAGAGCTTTCTGTAAGCTTCATTTCATATTTTGCAAATAAGAAATTATTTGAGCAAGTTTTAACATATGAAATTTGTTTCTGACCTGTTTTGCAAATTATACATGCAGTAGGGATGATCCACTCCTGTATATTCCTGCAATACCAACTGTGTGCCTCCCAGACTTAAACTGAAGAAACTAGAGCTCTTTCTGGCAACAAGTCAATTTGGCCATGCTTCCCTTTAACACCATGCCCATTTAGACATGCCTCTTTTGGCACCATGTTGCTCATCCCTCTTTAACATAGATGATGAGCAGGTGTGGTATTTTATTTAGATGCTTTAATACATAGAAACACATCAGGATGGATACCAGCATCATAAAATATAAATGAACTGATTAACAGACAGACCTTACATACATACATGCTTACATCTCAGCTTACTGCAAAATGGCAGTCAGGCTCACACATGCTCAGTATTTATATACTTATACAAGCCTTCTGATATATTCTTAAAGGAACATACACACACATTGATCTACATTATGTATCTGTATCAATCAGCTGTTTAAAGTTTGGAGTGCAGTCAGTTTCCATAAATGGGTATTTTTCATCACTGTGTTGTCTATATGCCATAAAACAATAATTTTTGTTGCCACAAAATTCCCACACCTCCACCCATATCAGCATGACTTATAACCAGATACCTTTCTAGTTTTAAATGAGCTAAATACTATATTTCCATTTCACTCAGGTGATCATAATTTGTAAAATAAATATCATTTTCATATAAATACAGCTGATTTAAAACTGACTGTTTAACACTTTAATGATGCAGCAGTATGGAAGCTGAACAAAGGTTCGGTAAAACATAAAAGTTTCATCATTATGCAAAACACTGCTATCCCACTCATTCATTAAACCAATACTTCAAATTCAATCTGGAAGATGCCTTGGCATGTATTACAAGTTGTTGTAAAGAAGCATAAGTAGTGGGAGTACAATTTAAATCTTTAAGTAATGAACTTGTAGAATCACCAATTGGGAAAGAATATATATTATTAACTGTCCATCAGCTTTTGAAAGCTGACCAGAGCCATACCATCCACTGTTTGATTTACAATGTTTATACTACATCTCATTTTCAATCCCGCTGACCAACAGAATTTCTTACAGGCAGATGAACTGAATATATATATATATATATATATATATATATATATATATAGGTTCATAGGTTCATACTAGGCTATCTGCCCAAGGGCATTTATAAGCCTAGCCCATAGTTATGTGGCTTTCGCCACCCCTTTAGTTTGAATAAAAACTATGCCTATCATTTTTCTGTGCCTCTGTCAAGCAGTGACACTGAAGTAATCCCTGGGGTATATCTGCGATCTCCCATCCATTGGTCAAGATTCCTCTTGAACAAGGCCAGCGAGGTGCTCTGCCTCACATGTACCGGGATTTTGTTCCACAGCATAGGGAGTCTCTGGGTGATGAATCTGTCCCTCCAGCACGTTCTATTTATAACCGTGTCAAGGTTTAAGTCTCCGCCCTTGTGGTTCTGAGGGATCTAGATTTTTGAGGTGAAGCATATTCATCAAATCTGGGTTTGACATGGCCTTATATGTCAGGCACAGGTCACCTCTGAGCAAGCGGTATGAGACTGAATAAAGCTGGAGTTCTTTCAGTCGGGCAGCATAAGACATATTTTTGAGACCCTTTATCCTTTTGGTGAGGAACTTTTGGGGCCTTTCAAGCTGCATCAGGTGTCTGGTCAGATACATTCGAACGGGCATTGTACTCAATCATAGGTCTAATGAGTGATGAGTACAGGGGACGATGACCTCCCTTGATCTAGATGTGAATCCCTTCATGATCAGGTGGGCGATATAGAAGGTTTTCCTAACTACTTTAGCAACATGAGTGTCAAACGAAAGACTACTGTCAACTTGGGTCCCCAGATCCCTGATGACTTTTTCTGTGCTCAGTGGATTGTCACCTATATGGTAGCTAGGGGTAACCTTGTTTTTCCCGAAGGGTATGACTATGCATTTTTTGGCGTTTAACTTCAGGCCATGGCTCTGGCACCAGTTATCCGTTTCTGTGAGGCCCTTCTGGAGGATATCAGTGTCAGATGTGTTTTCGACTATGGCCCTAGTTTGCAGTCATCTGCAAACTTTGTCAGCCATAACCCTCCTGTGTTTGCTTGTACTTCAGAAAAGTAGATGCCGAACAAGAGTGGACCCAGGACTGAGCCCTGTGGGACACCACTTGTGACAGGCTTTGAGTCTGACATGGCTCCAGCAACTCTGACCCTGTGGGTTCTGTCGCTTAGCCAGTTTGCAACCCATCTTGTGATGTATGGGTTTACATTCAAGCTGATGAGTTTTTCGATGATACCTGAGTGGGGTATTGTGTCGAAGGCCTTTGCCAGGTCGAGGTAGGCTGTATGGACTGCCTTTCCCTCATCAATGGCCTTGGTGACTGTCTCGAAAAAGTCAACCAAGTTTAAGAGGCAGGATCTGCCTTTGACAAAGCCAAACTGGGTTGGATCCAAAGTCTGCAAGTTCCCTATGTCTTTATTTATGAGTTCCATTATGATCCTCTCCATGGCTTTGCAGATAAGGCTTGTCAAGCTAATGGGGCGGTAATTTCCAGGGTCTGTGGAGGCACCGCCCTTATGAAGTGGGACCACAGTCGCCATGCGCCACTCCTTGCGTGCGTAGCCTGAGATGACGCTAAGATTAAATAGCTGTCCTAACTGTGGGTTTAATTCCTCATTGAGTTCATGTAGCCCACAGCCGGGGACACCATCCGTCCCATGGATGCTGTGTTTTTGCCTTAGTGAGGGCAGTTCTCACCTGGGCGTTGGACATGTTTGGCCGGCTACAATCCTCTGGAATAGATATCTCTCCTTTTGGGGGGGAGGGGGGGAGAAGTTTGCACTGAACCTGTCAGCCAGTATGTTAGCAATGTGTGTAGGTTCAGTAATTTTCACATCATTTTGAACTAATCCTGAGCATATCTGGGAGTTTCCTCCTAGGTTTCTAACATAGCTAAAGAAGGCCTTATGATTGTCTTTAGAGTCCTTGGCGATTTTTCTCTCAAAATTTGCCTTGGATGATTTTATGAGAGCTCTTAGCTTTTACTTATAATGATCAAAGGTGTCTTACCTTTCAAGGATTTTGCTCTATCTTGTAGTAGCTTCCTCCTTTTGTTGTAGAGCTTGTTTATGGCTGGGGTCCACCAGACTGGACGCTTGCCTTTGGTACAGAGAGTCTTAGTTTTGTTTGGGATTGCCTGATCCATGCAGTCCTGTAGGTGCTGGTAGAAGGCATTTGTAAGTAATTCAGCGGTTTGAGTAATGTTTACCACTGGCTCAGGGGCCTTAAAGGAGACCACACTAGTTTTTAGAAGTGTGAAATCGGCTTTTGAGAAGTTTTTCACTGTGGTCTTTTTGTTTCAGGTGGGGCGGGATGAGGACCTCCAGCGAGATTAGTTTATGATCTGATCTCACCAGTGAGGGGTATACTTCCGGTGTTGAACATTTTGATCCCATGTTCGTGATGATGAGATCAAGTATGTTTTCACCTCTTGTGAGGATGGTGACTAGTTGTTCCATGGCATTTGAGTTTATGAACTCCAGGAATCTTTGGGTTAGAGTGTTCGGGCTTGAGTAGTGTTCCCAGTCTATATTAGGGTAGTTGAAGTCACCTAGTATGATGGTGTTTGGAGATACATTTATCCTCTCCAATGTTTTCAGGAAGGCCATGTGAGGTTCCTGAGTTTGAGAGGGTGGCCTGTAACATGCTACAAATTGCAGAGCAGTCTTGCCTATGGTTAATTGCACCTGGATGGTCTCCGATGCATCGTGCGTTGCCACCAACCTTGAGGTGTGGGTGTCCTTTATGAATATGGACACCCCCCCTCCTTTCTTGGTGTTGTCCGGATTTTGGGGCCGGAACGTATGATATGAGGTGAAACCTGTTAGTGCTGGGGTGCTCTCAGGAGCCTTGAACCAGGTTTCTGTCACAGCACAGACATCGATGTTCTCCATATTGAGAAGGGCCTCGAAAGTGCATCTTGAGATTGAGACTTCTGGCATTGAGCAGCATTACCCTTAGTTTTTTTCCTTTTTGGTGTTCTAGGGTGGTAGGTTTAGAATTTGAGCCTTGCCTAAAAAGGCACTATGGGGTGGCAAGAGCCTTTGCCAATATCCGAAGCCCAGGGTGACAGGTGCAAGCCGTCCCTTGCGAAGCAGCGTGGCTTGTCCAGCATGTCATCCCAGGCAGACAGACATTGGATCCCCTTTGAATGACACCAGAATTTAAGCCAATTATTAAAGCTGATCATCTTATCACTGTATTGTGGCATCATTCTAGGTGAAGGTAGGATACTGCTCAAGGTCAGGGTCATACCTGCCTGGGCTACATAATCAGAGAGCTCCTCGACGTCCCTTTTCATGTAGTCCAAGGAGGTACGTCTCAGGTCGTTGACACCAGCGTGGACAATGACTGAGTCGTACTTGTACCTGCTGTTGAGAGACCTGAGTGCTTGCATTATGTGGCGGATTCTAGTGCCCGACAGGCAGCTTACTGTGACCTTCTCCTTACTCAGTCTGGTGAGCGGGACGTCAGTGTGCCTGACTATGGAATCACCAATGACAAGTGTGTCTGGCATTTTGTTTGGCCTTAAGGGCTGTGACTGTTTGACACTCTGACTGTGTGGGCTATGTGTTGCATGTGTTGGGTCGTGAGGTGGTAGTTGTTTGGGTGTCTGCTTTGGTGGCCTCTGCTGTTTTGGTAAATTTTTGACCAGAGCCTCCGAGTATGTCTTTGTGTGAGTATGTGTATGATTTGAAGTTGTGATATATATACATACATACATACATACATACATGGGTCTACTTCACATGACTGAAACCTCAAAATACTGAATTTCATTTGACTGAGACCACGATACCCAATTTTCAAAATAATGAAAACTCATTTGACTGAATCTCATTATACTGAAAGCTTACAATGCTAAATTTTAAAATACTGAATTTTAAGCCATAGACATGCACAGTTACACCAATGACTAACTCTTTCCAAAACTTAAAAACTACTTACTTACCCTCTTAACAGAAACTAGATGATATAAAACCAAATAAGGTGGGCCCCCACCCCCCTAACTATATATATATATACTAATCCCACAATTGCACTACAGTGGGGGAAAGGCATATACCTTTTACTTACCTTACAGCCCATGTACACACTGCCACTACTGCTGGGAGCTCATGAAATATCTTCCATACTACTTTAGATACTTCCCATAAAAATGTAGAGACACAAACCCACATTTAGAAACACTACAAAACTACTTTGTATGCTAACACTGGTATTCTGACAGTCAGTACTTAAAGTTACAGTAATGTTTTTAATCACAAGCAAGTCACAGGTGAAAGTTAACCAACATCATGTCTATGACTTAAAATTCAGCATTTTGAAATTCAGCATTGTAAGCTTTCAGTATAATGAGACTCAGTCCAATTAATTTGCAGTATCTTTAAAATTAAGTATTGTGGTCTCAGTCAAATGAAAGTCAGTATTTTGAGTTTTCAGTCATGTGAGGTAGATATATATATATATATATATATATATATATATATATATATATATATATATATTGGCATTACTTAAATTGGTAAAATGTTTCATTTTAAAATAATGTCATTGTTTACATAAGTATACTATGGCAAGTTAGGAGTATTTTTTTAATTTTTCCCATTGTGATGTCTTCAGGAATATATAATCTCCCCTTCACTGTATGAAAAATATCAATTAACTAGTCCCTGCTAAGGTGTATTGCTCTATTATTCCAAGTACTATAATGTCATTGAGTCAGATGCTTACTGCAGTGCTGCTGAATGGCATAATTTAAGCATGTGGCTCATATGACAGTGTATGACAATTGCCTGAAATGCTGCAGAATCACATGATTTAAGTTTGACAGTGTATGAGATGTGTCTGAAATTCTGCTGAATCACATGATTTAAGTTTATCTGACAGTGTAGGAGAAGTGTTTGAAATGCTGCTGAATCACATGATTTAACTTTATCTGACAGTGTATGAGAAGTGTCTGAAATGCTGCCGAATCACATGATTTAAGTTTATCTGACAGTGTATGAGAAGTGTCTGAAATGCTGCCGAATCACATGATTTAAATATATCTGACAATGTAGAAGTGTCTAAAATGCTGTTGAATCACGATTTAAATATATTTGAAAGTGTATGAGAAGTATTTGAAATGCTGATGGATCATGATTTAAGTGTATGACAATTGTCTGGAATGCTGCTGAATTACATGATTTAAGTTTAGCTGACAGTGTATGAGAATTGTTTGAAATGCTGCTGAATCATGATTTAAGTTTGACAGTGTATGGGAAGTGTCTGAAATGCTGCTGAATCATATGATTTAAGCTTATTTGACAGTGTATGATACGTGTCTGAAATGCTGCTGAATCATATGATTTAAGTTTATTTGAATGCATATGAGAAGTGCCTGAAATGCTGCTGAATCACATGATTTAAGTTTGGCAGCATATGAAAAGTGTCTGAAATGCTGCTGAATCATATGATTTAAGATTATTTGACAGTGTCTGAGAAGTGTGAAATGCTGCTGAATCACATGATTTAAGATTATTCGACAGTGTATGAGAGGTGTTTGAAATGCTGCTGAATCACGTAATTTAAGATTATTTGACAGTGTATGAGAAGTGTCTGAAATGTTGCTGAATCATATGATTTAAGTTTGACAGTGTATGAGAAGTGTCTGAAATGCTGCTGATTCACATAATTTAAGTTTATTTGACAGTGCATGAGAAGTGTCTGAAATACTCCTGAATCATATAATTTGTTTATTTGATAGTGTATGAGAAGTGTCTGAAATGCTGAATCACATGGTTTAAGTTCACTTAACAGCATATGAGAAATGCCTGAAATGCTGCTGAATCACGATTTAAGTTTATTTGACAGTGTATGAGAAGTGTCTGAAATGCTGCTGAATCACAATTTAACTTTATCTGACAGTGTATGAGAAGTGTCTGAAATGCTGCCGAATCACATGATTTAAGTTTATCTGACAGTGTATGAGAAGTGTCTGAAATGCTGCCGAATCACATGATTTAAGTTTATCTGACAGTGTATGAGAAGTGTCTGAAATGCTGCTGAATCATATGATTAAAGTTTATTTGACAGTGTATGCGTTGTCTGAAATTCTGCTGAATCACATGATATAAGTTTATCTGACAGTGTATGAGAAGTGTCTGAAATGCTGCCGAATCACATGATTTAAGTTTATCTGACAATGTAGGAGAAATGTCTGAAATGCTGCTGAATCATATGATTAAAGTTTATTTGACAGTGTATGAGAAGTGTCTGAAATGCTGCTGAATCATATGATTTAAGTTTGACAGTGTATGAGAAGTGTTTGAAATGCTGCTGAATCACATGATTTGTTTATTTGACAGTGTATGAGAAGTGTCTGAAATGCTGCTAAATCATATGATTTAAGTTTATTCGGCAGTGTATGAGATGTGTCTGAAATGCTGCTGAATCACATGATTTAAGTTTGACAGTGTATGAGAAGTGTCTGAAATGCTGTTGAATCACGATTTAAGTATATTTGAAAGTGTAGGAGAAGTGTTTGAAATGCTGATGAATCACATGATTTAAGTTTGACAGTGTCTGAAATGCTGCTGAATCATATGATTTAAGTTTATTTGAATGTGTATGAGAAGTATCTGAAATGCTGCTGAATCATATGATTTAAGTTTGACAGTGTATGAGAAGTGTTTGAAATGCTGCTGAATCACATGATTTGTTTATTTGACAGTGTATGAGAAGTGTCTGAAATGCTGCTAAATCATATGATTTAAGTTTATTCGGCAGTGTATGAGATGTGTCTGAAATGCTGCTGAATCACATGATTTAAGTTTGACAGTGTATGAGAAGTGTCTGAAATGCTGTTGAATCATGATTTAAGTATATTTGAAAGTGTATGAGAAGTGTTTGAAATGCTGATGAATCACATGATTTAAGTTTGACAGTGTCTGAAATGCTGCTGAATCATATGATTTAAGTTTATTTGAATGTGTATGAGAAGTATCTGAAATGCTGCTGAATAACATGACTTAAGTTTGACAGTGTCTGAAATGCTGCTGAATCATATGATTTAAGTTTATTTGACAGTGTATGAGAAGTGTCTGAAATGCTGGTGAGTCATATGATTTAAGTTTATGTAACAGTGTATGCGAAGTATCTGAAATGCTGCTGAATCACATGATTTAAGTTTATTTGACAGTGTATGAGGTGTCTGAAATGCTGCTGAATCATATGATTTAAGTTTGACCGTGTATGAGAAGTATCTGAAATGCTGCTGAATCACATGGTTTAAGTTCATTTAACAGTATATGAGAAGTGTCTGAAATGCTGCTGAATAATATGACTTAAGTTTATTTGACAGTGTATGAAAAGTGTCTGAAATGCTGGTGAGCCATATGATTTAAGTTTAACAGTGTATGAGAAGTGTCTGAAATGCTGCCAAATCACATGATTTAAGTTTATCTGACAGCATAGAAGTGTCTAAAATGCTGTTGAATCACAATTTAAGTATATTTGAAAGTGTATGAGAAGTGTTTGAAATGCTGATGAATCACAATTTAAGTGTATTTGACAGTGTATGACAATTGCCTGGAATGCTGCTGAATTACATGATTTAAGTTTATCTGACAGTGTAAGAGAAGTGTCTGAAATGCTGCTGAATCATATGATTTGTTTATTTGACAGTGTATGAGAAGTGTTTGAAATGCTGCTGAATCATGATTTAAGTTTATTTGACAGTGTATGAGAAGTGTCTGAAATGCTGCTGAATCATATGATTTAAGCTTATTTGACAGTGTATGATACATGTCTGAAATGCTGCTGAATCATATGATTTAAGTTTATTTGAATGTGTACGAGAAGTGTCTGAAATGCTGCTGAATAACATGATTTAAGTTTGACAATGTCTGAAATGCTACTGAATCACATGAATTAAGTTTGGCAGCGTATGAGAGGTGTTGGGCGGCGATGGCGGTGCAGCGGTTAGCATTGCCGCCTCACAGCAAGAGGTTCTCCGGTTCGATTCTTGGCTGGGGTGCCTTCTGTGCGGAGTCTGCATGTCCTCCCTGTGGTCATGTGGGTTTCCTCCAAGTGCTCTGGTTTCCTCCCACATCCTAAAGACATGCAGTAGGTGGATTGGACACTCTAAATTGGCCCTAGGGGTGACTGTGTGCGTGTGTGTAACTTCTGTGGAAGGTTGGGTGCCGGGCTGACAACTTGACACCGTAAAACTCCACTGCCAATCATGAGCGGACAGATGATCCACTGTGGCAACCCCTAACCAGGAAAAGCCAAAAGAAGAAGAAGTGTATGACAGATGTCTAAAATGCTGCTGAATCACATGATTTAAGTTTATTTGACAGTGTATGAGAAGTGTCTGAAATGTTGCTGAATCATATGATTTAAGATTATTTGACAGTGTCTGAGAAGTGTGAAATGCTGCTGAGTCACATGATTTAAGATTGACAGTGTATGAGAGGTGTTTGAAATGCTGCTAAATCACATAATTTAAGATGATTTGACAGTGTATGAGAAGTGTCTGAAATGCTGCTGATTCACATGATTTAAGTTTGACAGTTCACGAGAAGTGCCTGAAATACTGCTGAATCATATAATTTGTTTGAGTGTATGAGAAGTGTCTGAAATGCTGCTGAATCACATAATTTAATTTTATCTGACAGTGTATGAGAAGTGCCTGAAATGCTGCTGAATCACATAATATAATTTTATCTGACAGTGTACGAGAAGTGTCTGAAATGCTGCAGAATCACATGATTTAAGTTCATCTGACAGTGTAAGAGAAGTGTCTGAAATTCTGCTGAATCACATGATTTAAGTTTATTTCACAGTGTATGAGAAGTGTCTGAAATGCTGCTGAATCACATAATTTAATTTTATCTGACAGTGTATGAGAAGTGCCTGAAATGCTGCTGAATCACATAATTTAATTTTATCTGACAGTGTACGAGAAGTGTCTGAAATGCTGCACAATCACATGATTTAAGTTCATCTGACAGTGTAAGAGAAGTGTCTGAAATTCTGCTGAATCACATGATTTAAGTTTATCTGACAGTGTATGAGAAGTCTCTGAAATGCTTCTGAATCACATGATTTAGGTTTATCTGACAGTGTAGGATAAGTGTCTGAAATGCTGCTGAATCATATGATTAAAGTTTATTTGACAGTGTATGAGAAGTGTCTGAAATGCTGCTGAATCACATGATTTAAGTTTATTTGACAGTGTATGAGAAGTGTCTGAAATGCTGTTGAATCACGATATAAGTATATTTGAAAGTGTATGAGAAGTGTTTGAAATGCTGATGAATCACATGATTTAAGTGTATTTGACAGTGTATGACATTTGCCTGGAATGCTGCTGAATTATATGGTTTAAGTTTATCTGACAGTGTATGAGACGTGTCCGAAATGCTGCTGAAGCATATGATTTAAGCTTATTTGACAGTGTATGATAAGTGCCTGAAATGCTGCTGAATCATATGATTTAAGTTTATTTGAATGTGTATGAGAAGTATCTGAAATGCTGCTGAATAACATGACTTAAGTTTGAAAGTGTCTGAAATGCTGGCGAGTCATATGATTTAAGTTTATGTAACAGTGTATGTGAAGTGTCTGACATGCTGCTGAATCACATAATTTAATTTTATCTGACAGTGTATGAGAAGTCTCTGAAATGCTGCCGAATCACATGATTTAAGTTTATCTGACAGTGTAGGATAAGTGTCTGAAATGCTGCTGAATCATATGATTAAAGTTTATTTGACAGTGTATGAGAAGTGTCTGAAATGCTGCTGAATCTCATGATTTAAGTTTGACAGTGTATGAGAAGTGTTTGAAATGCTGCTGAATCACATGATTTGTTTATTTGATAGTGTATGGGAAGTGTCAGAAATGCTGCTAAATCATATGATTTAAGTTTATTCGGCAGTGTATGAGATGTGTCTGATATGCTGCTGAATCACATGATTTAAGTTTATTTGACAGTGTATGAGAAGTGTTTGAAATGCTGTTGAATCACGATATAAGTATATTTGAAAGTGCATGAGAAGTGTTTGAAATGCTGATGAATCACATGATTTAAGTGTATCTGACAGTGTATGACAATTGCCTGGAATGCTGCTGAATTACATGATTTAAGTTTATCTGACAGTGTATGAGAAGTGTCTGAAATGCTGCTGAATCATATGATTTAAGCTCATTTGACAGTGTATGATAAGTGTCTGAAATGCTGCTGAATCATATGATTTAAGCTTATTTGACAGTGCATAAGTGTCTGAAATGCTGCTGAATCATATGATTTAAGTTTATTTGAATGTGTATGAGAAGTGTCTGAAATGCTGGTGAGTCATATGATTTAAGTTTATGTAACAGTGTATGCGAAGTGTCTGAAATACTGCTGAATCATATGACTTAAGTTTGACAGTATATGAGAAGTGTCTGAAATGCTGGTGATCCGTATGATTTAAGTTTATTTAACAGTGTATGAGAAGTGTCTAAAATGCTGCTGAATCACATGATTTAAGTTTGACAGTGCATGAGAAGTGTCTGAAATACTGCTGAATCATATAATTTAAGTTTATTTGACAGTGTATGAGAAGTGTCTGAAATGCTGCTGAATCACATGGTTTAAGTTCATTTAACAGCATATGAGAAGTGTCTTAAATACTGCTGAATCATATGATTTAAGTTTATTTGACAGTGTATGAGAAGTGTCTGAAATGCTGCTGAATCACATGATTTAACTTTATCTGACAGTGTATGAGAAGTGTCTGAAATGCTGCTGAATCACATAATTTAACTTTATCTGACAGTGTATGAGAAGTGTCTAAAATGCTTTTGAATCACATGATTTAAGTTTATCTGACAGTGTAGAAGTGTCTGAAATGCTGCTGAATCATATGATTAAAGTTTATTTGACAGTGTATGAGAAGTGTCTGAAATGCTGCTGAATCATATGATTTAAGTTTGACAGTGTATGAGAAGTGTTTAAAATTCTGCTGAATCACATGATTTAAGTTTATCTGACAGTGTATGAGAAGTCTCTGAAATGCTTCTGAATCACATGATTTAAGTTTATCTGACAGTGTAGGATAAGTGTCTGAAATGCTGCTGAATCATATGATTAAAGTTTGACAGTGTATGAGAAGTGTCTGAAATGCTGCTGAATCTCATGATTTAAGTTTGACAGTTTATGAGAAGTGTTTGAAATGCTGCTGAATCACATGACTTGTTTATTTGACAGTGTATGAGAAGTGTCTGAAATGCTGCTAAATCATATGATTTAAGTTTATTCGGCAGTGTATGAGATGTGTCTGAAATGCTGCTGAATCACATGATTTAAGTTTGACAGTGTATGAGAAGTGTTTGAAATGCTGTTGAATCACATGATTTAAGTTTGGCAGTGCCTGAAATGCTGCTGAATCATATGATTTAAGTTTATTTGAATGTGTATGAGAAGTATCTGAAATGCTGCTGAATAACATGACTTAAGTTTGACAGTGTCTGAAATGCTGCTGAATCATATGATTTAAGTTTATTTGACAGTGTATGCGAAGTATCTGAAATGCTGCTGAATCACATGATTTAAGTTTATTTGACAGTGTATGAGAAGTGTCTGAAATGCTGCTGAATCATATGATTGAAGATTATTTGACAGTGTCTAAGAAGTGTGAAATGCTGCCGAATCACATGATTTAAGTTTATTTGACAGTGTATGAGAAGTGTCTGAAATGCTGCTGAATCATATGATTTAAGTTTGACAGTGTATGAGAAGTGTCTGAAATGCTGCGGAATCACATGGTTTAAGTTCATTTAACAGCATATGAGAAGCGTCTGAAATGCTGCTGAATAATATGATTTAAGTTTATTTGACATTGTATGCGAAGTATCTGAAATGCTGCTGAATCACATGATTTAAGTTTATTTGACAGTGTATGAGAAGTGTCTGAAATGCTGCTGAATCATATGACTGAAGATTATTTGACAGTGTCTGAGAAGTGTGAAATGCTTTTGAATCACATGATTTAAGTTTATCTGACAGTGTATGAGAAGTGTCTGAAATGCTGCTGAATCATATGATTAAAGTTTATTTGACAGTGTATGAGAAGTGTCTGAAATGCTGCTGAATCATATGATTTAAGTTTGACAGTGTATGAGAAGTGTTTAAAATTCTGCTGAATCACATGATTTAAGTTTATCGGACAGTGTATGAGAAGTCTCTGAAATGCTTCTGAATCACATGATTTAAGTTTATCTGACAGTGTAGGATAAGTGTCTGAAATGCTGCTGAATCATATGATTAAAGTTTGACAGTGTATGAGAAGTGTCTGAAATGCTGCTGAATCTCATGATTTAAGTTTGACAGTTTATGAGAAGTGTTTGAAATGCTGCTGAATCACATGATTTGTTTATTTGACAGTGTATGAGAAGTGTCTGAAATGCTGCTAAATCATATGATTTAAGTTTATTCGGCAGTGTATGAGATGTGTCTGAAATGCTGCTGAATCACATGATTTAAGTTTGACAGTGTATGAGAAGTGTTTGAAATGCTGTTGAATCACATGATTTAAGTTTGGCAGTGTCTGAAATGCTGCTGAATCATATGATTTAAGTTTATTTGAATGTGTATGAGAAGTATCTGAAATGCTGCTGAATAACATGACTTAAGTTTGACAGTGTCTGAAATGCTGCTGAATCGTATGATTTAAGTTTATTTGACAGTGTATGCGAAGTATCTGAAATGCTGCTGAATCACATGACTTAAGTTTATTTGACAGTGTATGAGAAGTGTCTGAAATGCTGCTGAATCATATGACTGAAGATTATTTGACAGTGTCTGAGAGGTGTGAAATGCTGCCGAATCACATGATTTAAGTTTATTTGACAGTGTATGAGAAGTGTCTGAAATGCTGCTGAATCATATGATTTGTTTGACAGTGTATGAGAAGTGTCTGAAATGCTGCGGAATCACATGGTTTAAGTTCATTTAACAGCATATGAGAAGAGTCTGAAATGCTGCTGAATAATATGATTTAAGTTTATTTGACAGTGTATGCAAAGTATCTGAAATGCTGCTGAATCACATGATTTAAGTTTATTTGACAGTGTATGAGAAGTGTCTGAAATGCTGCTGAATCATATGATTGAAGATTATTTGACAGTGTCTGAGAAGTGTGAAATGCTGCTGAATCACATGATTTAAGTTTATCTGACAGTGTAGAAGTGTCTAAAATGCTGTTGAATCACAATTTAAGTATATTTGAAAATGTATGAGAAGTGTTTGAAATGCTGATGAATCACGATTTAAGTGTATTTGACAGTGTATGACAACTGCCTGGAATGCTGCTGAATCATATGATTTGTTTATTTGACAGTGTATGAGAAGTGTTTGAAATGCGGCTGAATCATGATTTAAGTTTATTTGACAGTATGAGAAGTGTCTGAAATGCTGCTGAATCATATGATTTAAGCTTATTTGAATGTGTATGAGAAGTGTCTGAAATGCTGCTGAATAACATGATTTAAGTTTGACAGTGTCTGAAATGCTACTGAATCACATGATTTAAGTTTGGCAGCATATGAGAGGTGTTGGGCGGCCATGGCGGTGCAGCGGTTAGCGTTGCTGCCTCACAGCAAGAGGTTCTCTGGTTCGATTCTTGGCTGGGGTGCCTTCTGTGCGGAGTCTGCATGTCCTCCCTGTGGTCGCGTGGGTTTCCTCCGGGTGCTCCGGTTTCCTCCCACATCCCAAAGACATGCAGTAGGTGGATTGGACACTCTAAATTGGCCCTAGGTGTGACTGTGTACGTGTGTGTGACTTCTGTGGAAGGTTGGGTGCCACTTGACACCGTAAAACTCCACTGCCAATCATGAGCGGACAGATGATCCACTGTGGCAACCCCTAACCAGGAAAAGCCGAAAGAAGAAGAAGTGTATGACAGATGTCTGAAATGCTGCTGAATCACATGATTTAAGTTTATTTGACAGTGTATGAGAAGTGTGAAATGCTGCTGAATCACATGATTTAAGTTTATTTGACAGCAGACCTCCCAACCGTCCCGAATTACTCGGTTTTTACCGAGTTTTGGGGTCCCAGTAATGGGGTGCCACGATTCCCGAGTGGCACCCTTTCATTTCCGATTTTTTTCAATCTAATTTTTAAATTCCGTGCTTTTGGAGCTGACATCATCTCGTACACGATGACGTCAGCTCCTCAGCCTGTCGGAATTAAGCTTGGATGTGCACATGTGATGCGCGCGTCTATTTGAATACATGCAGGAGGACTGCCGAAGGAGTTGCGTCTGGCGGGCTTGCGAGTATTTAATGGATTGCAGAGTGAATGCAGGATTTGCTGGTACTTTAATGGATTTACGAATGAACACCATAACTGCAGAGTGGATAAACGCAGTCTGGGCAGAACAGATTCTACGGTACCTAATAGAGCGAGTGCGTTTGTGTTATTAGCTACTTAGCGTCTAGCTGCTTCAAACTGTCTTCAGTATTTCTGGGAAGTTTCCATAGGACATACTATACCTGACTGGCTTTGATGATTTATTTTGAAGTGAATTATAAAATGAAGTCCAGGTTCTCATCCTACATGTATACAACCTTTAATTTCAGTTGGTTATGACAAATGTGTTTGTACTAACAAGGTGGCTAACAGTTTTGCAGTAACATCCTGATGAGTGAGGGTGCAAAGCTATTGGGAACTATAATGTGAAAAACGGGAATGCTTTTATTACTCCAAGTTATATCTCTGCTTCACTCCAGATGTTTTTGGGTGAGAGAAAAGGAAGGAGGGTTTTGTTCAGTGCTATGGTAGTTGACTTTAGTAGCTTATACCATGATTTTAGGGCATGTCCTTTGAAATAGACAGACTGCAACGTTCTAGGGGATTTTTGTTTTTCCAGGATCAGCAGACCTTTTCTATTTCTCATTTACACTGTTCCACTCAATGCTTCCTTGAAGTAACCAGGAACATTTTTTTTCAATTCCCAGAAGAATACTGTTAAACTAGGCAGGAGATGCAATGACTTTAGCATAGTTAAATAGAAAAGTCCAATTAACTTAGACAAGGATTTTCAGGATGGCCTATACTTTGAAGGGTGAAAGTGGTCTTCTCTTATTTATTTGTTTATTGTTAATCAACTAGACAAGCTGGTCTCTTTTCAGTCACAACTCGCAACCCATACCAAACGCATAACAGATTGTACACAAAGCTAATATGAACAGTACTTAAAATGTGTATTTTACCAGTGTGTACTCCTGAAGACTGGTCTCTATTATATTGTTTTGAAGAACCAGCAGCATATAAAATTGCAATGATTATTGAATGCATCAGTGAGGGTACATAAAATGCGATGCACCAGTCAAGAACAGGTGATCATACCAAACCAAAGTGGTACCTAGGATGGCAACAACTTATCTATTCCTGAAGCTTCTGCTCCAATTCAAAGCTGTTTGAGTACAGTAATATGAAGCTGTTTTGAAAGTTCACAAGTCTTTTGGATATTAACTACCCCAAGACTAATTAGGCTCTTTAGCTGAACGCAAATCTTCATAGATTCTCAGACCTCAGCTATACACAGGGAATGAATGTTTTAGTGATTCTATCTAATGTGCATTAATCCATCAACTAATTAAGGCAGTAGTTCATTTGTAGAGTCAAATGCTTAAAGGCTGATTCTCATTTTACTTCTAAGAGGAGTGCTCTTCCAGCCACTTCTGGCATTAGTCCATTGCTGCAAAAGTTGTGGTGATTGTCACACAACCAAGCAAACACAGAGATATTCAGTTTTGGCCAGGTTTAAAAGATATCTTGAATGTCTGGGTGTGACACTAAAGTCTAGCTAACTTTACTACATATAATCTTAGAAATTAAAAAAAGCCAATTTTCACGCTTCTATTTATGGAGTTTATAGGGATGGAAGGCACCTAATAGAGTGTGTGTGTGTGTGTGTGTGTGTGTGTGTGTGTAGAAGTAGACTGTTATGGAAATGTTCTGAATACGCCAGTTTTGTCATTATTGGTTCATGCATTTTGTTTCATTGTCTACTGGAAAAATGTTTAAACAATAACTTTAAAATGCACTCTAACTTAAGTCTAAGTGTGCTGTATTATACAATGAATATAATTTAATAGTGTTTATAGTAAATGGGGTGATATAGCCAGGTAATGGGACATTGGAATGGCTGCAGGGGAACTCTGGTGCTATATTTTGGTTCTGTTCAGTTTGCATTTGAAAGTTGGTATCTTACAATTCCATTGGAGTGGGGGGGTTGTGTAATTATGTATGCAAATTTTACGTTAATCAGCGTACAGATTTGTACCTATTTTTCATGGGCCTTGTCCAGATTTTTGATGTTTCCAGGTTGAGAGGTATGTTTGACAGTGTATGAGAAGTGTCTGAAATGCTGGTGAGACATATGATTTACGTTTATTTAACAGTGTATGAGAAGTGTCTAAAATGCTGCTGAATCACATGATTTAAGTTTGACAGTGCATGAGAAGTGTCTGAAATACTGCTGAATCATATAATTTAAGTTTATCTGACAGTGTATGAGAAGTGTCTGAAATGCTGCTGAATCACATGGTTTAAGTTCATTGAACAGCATACGAGAAGTGTCTGAAATGCTGCTGAATCATATGATTTAAGTTTATTTGACAGTGTATAAGAAACGCCTGAAATGCTGCTGAATCATATGATTTAAGTTTATTTGACAGTGTATGAGAAATGTCTGAAATGTTGCTGATTCATATGATTTAAGTTGATCTGACAATGTATGAGAAGTGTCTGAAATGCTGCTGAATCATATGATTTAAGTTTATTTGACAGTGTATGAGAAGTGTCTGAAATGCTGCTGAATCACACGATTTAAGTTTGACAGTTTATGAGACTTGTCTGAAATCCTGCTGAATCACATGATTTAAATTTATTTTGCTGTATAATGAGAAGTGTCTGAAATGCTGCAGAATCACATGATTTAAGTTTATTCGGCAGTGTATGAGAAGTGTGAAATGTTGCTGAAAAACACGATTTAAGTTTAGTTGACAGTGTATGAGAAGTGTCTGAAATGCTGCTGAAAAACATGATTTAAGTTTATTTGGCAATGTTGAATAAGTGCCTGGAATGCTGCTGAATCACATGATTTAAGTTTATTTGGAAGTATATGGTAAGTGGCCGGATTGCTGCTGAATCACATTATTTTGACTTGTGGTCTTCTGGCAGACTATGTGAAGTACCTGTAATGCTACCTCACAGCAGAAATCTGTGATTGACTAACTCACAATATTTATAACTAAGTAAAATGGGTTGCTGATCTAAAGCCAACTCCTAATACATTTGATTAGAGAGAGTCATTCCTCTGGAAGAGGATTTGCACCTTTTTGTAAAACTGATCATTGGACAAGTCAGCTCTAATGAAACAAGATCAGACACTAACTTTACAGATACCAGAACACACAATTATTTTTTGTCTTTCATGAAAATTCAATTAAAACGAGATGTAAAGTGCCCTAAACCAATTAGCCAATGTCTTGCTGTCAGTAAATAGTTCTCAGCCTATATATAAATGTGTGAATGTTGGTGTCACTTTGGAGAACAATACTTGTAGTACATACCTGATGCTGAAGCATCTTATTTTTAAAAGAGAAACTAAAAATCTTTGATAACGAGGTAAAAAATAACATCCATGACATATATCCCATACATCTTATTTATTTAATTTCTTCATTTCTTCATTTATTCATTTACTTGCTAGAAAAACTGGACCAAAGCTTATTTTCAGAATGAATGTAAATACAGTATAATACAGATCAAATCAGAACACAGCTATTCAGAAAGCTGTACAAAATTAATTTAATAAAACACAGATTTAATTCTAGCAACCCTTCATGTTACCTTGCAGCTTAACTTGCCCTTTCTTTAAAGCAACAACTTATTACTGTTTTGTGCTTATTCTGGTACTAATATATCATTGCATTTCAGGAAATAAATTAGTTTCATTTAGTGTATAAGCAGTTTTACCTCCATCTCACCAACAATTCTTATTGCTAAAATGTCCAAACTATGTTAAACCTGCTCTAAAGGCTTCAACATCCTTTAGTTCATTTTCATTTTCTGTCTGAAATGTTTTAATTTTGTTGCCACATTTACAAGAATAACTTCTTAAGCAGCAACTTATGACATACAGTGTGTATCAAAATAATGCGAATATATATGAACGCACCCACTGGAATAAATGCCTCTTCGCCTACGAATGCAATGAAGAGTAACAGTCCAAAATATAAAGCAAAGAGGCAACCGCACACCACCAAAAGATCCAGACTTGGATCCAAGCCTGGATCTTTTGGTGGTGTGTGGTTGCCTCTTTGCTGTGTATCAAAATAGTTTCATTTAGGATGTGAAAAAATAAACAGTGGGTAAGAGTTATGAAGAAATTATTTAGGAAATTTAAATAAAAATCTATAATTGTTTCCGTCGGTGTTCTTAATACAAATACTATGTATTTCAATACATTTCTTTCAAACTTCATGAAAATATAAATACCCGTGTAAACAGCAATGAAAAAACAATTTTAAGTTGTGTATGGAAAACAGATCCAATGAGAATAGAAGCTGAAGAAAACTTGATTCGCCCTTCAACTGGAGGATAAACTCGCTTCATCACTTTAATATACTCTGAAACGACTGAAAGATCTGTGTCCCCTGAAATAAAGAGGTATATATTATAATATAATACAGACAACTGATGAGAATCTCTAGGCTTTTCCAGTCTACCTTCTTCAGTGTGTAATGCAAACACAATAGTTGCTGTTTAATCACATGTATCATCTTCTTAATGACAAACTTCCTTTTCCTATAATGCATATACCATGTATTTTATGTTCCATAAAAGTAGTATGTGACTCTTCCTAGAAGTGGTATGAATTACTGGAACTGAAGTATGTCAGATATGGCCACATCACTGGTGGATTGCTCACAAGGATTGAAAAAAATAATGTCCACACTTCCAGGAGATAAAGTAAAGGTGGCTGGTAATATGAATAAGCATTGGTTGGAAAAAGGGAGATAATAAAAAACAGAATGCAAGAAGTTTGTACATATTTTTCCTTGTACACAGTATAGAAAACTCTGCATTGTTAAATTTGCAGAGATTGTTCCTCTTGGGGTGGTATCCACTAGGCAGTAGGCTAACTAATTAAAAACAGTAAATACTACACTACCTTTGTGGGGATAAGGACTGCAAGCAAATATATCTTGCCTGTAGAAACTCCTAATAGGCTACTAAAATAAATGTGCTCCTAAAATGTTAAAAATCTAGTGAAAAGTATTATCTGAAGTGTTTTCTTTGACAGATGGCATAGCCAATATTTGTTTGTTGAGTTTAGATTCCATAAGTCAACTAAATCTGCATTGCTGCCTGGAAGCAAACCTCTGCAAAAAGTATGCAGTTCCTTACATTTGGTAACTGTGCAGCTATCACAAGGAACACAGAAAGCAACTGTGACAGCCATAAGTTTCTTAAAACGGAAGCATGTTATCTTTCACATTATCATTTACTGAATATTTGAAAAAGTCTACCATTCAGATAATGTAAAGCAGTCTACAGCAAGAAATCTTCAACTCCACAAGACTGCATTAGATTTTGTATTTGCCGCATATGATGTACTCCTTGGTCACCTTAACCTACATCAGTATTGTTCAGCAACTAGGTGCAAGATCAAGATATCTTATAGTAACTTATTTTCAGAAGAGTAAACTAGTGCATGCAGGGAGACACTGCACTGTCATTAGCTATTGCTGTGCACCATACCTCCCAACCTCTTAGAGCAAGAAATCTGGACAAAGCCATACATAAAAGTGGGATAAAGGCCCAAAAATAGGGACAATTTTAAATATTGCTCTTATGAACTTAAAAGTCAATAGAATAACAGGTTTTGCATTAGCATGAATTTTCTGAAGGGTAGGAAGTCTGAAACTCAAATGTCTGTCATTTTCTAACTTCAATCGTTAATGATTTGCCACTAATTTGCAAGAAAACAACAATTTTATAAAAACGGACAATAAATATGAAGCAAAAATCTGGACATTCTGCAAAAATCTGTACAGTTGGGAGGTATGCTGTGCACAGTATTACTGACCATATTCACAAAATCTGCTGAGCAGTTTGGTGTTAGCTTCATCTGTGCTGCTCAACCAACACTACATCTCATGCTATGATTTAAAAAGAGGACTGCAAAGGACTCATGAATAATTAATTAAGGAGTTTAGTGACTCACTGTAAGTCACAAAGTGATATACAGCCCTTCCTTGCTCATAATACACAAGACAATAGTAAACTAACATTATGCTGCCATGAAGTGGGGGGGTGTGAGCTCTGGCTAGATTTTGCATCCGGGAATGTGTCACATCAGAAATATTATTGAGAGAGAGTGGGGTAAATTTGCAGGTTTATCAGATTTGGGGATTATTTTTGATAAACCCCCTAAAATGTATCATTAGGAAGGGTTCAAATATTAAAGATTTACTAGATCATAACTGGATAAATATCAATCATAACAGGCGTAAAAAAGACACACTTTCAAATGTGGATCTTGTTCTCAGTGCCCCTATATTATTAATGCAGAAGATATATATATATATATATATATATATATATATATATATATATATATATATTGTGGGGAGAGAAAAATATGTTAAAGGAAAGTCATACACAACTTGCAACACCAGTGGGGTAGTCTGTATAGCAATGTGTGATGCATATAATGCATTTTATATTGGTAAAACAAGGAAACTTAGGAAAAGGATTTATGAACTTCTTTTTCTTTTGGCTGTTCCTGTTAGGGGTTGCCACAGCAGATAATCTGTTTCCATTTCTTCCTGCCCTCTGCATCTTGCTCAGTCACACCAACCACCTGCATGTCCTCTCTCACCACATCCATTAACCTTATCTTAGGCCTTCCTCTTTTCCTCTTACCTGGCAGCTTCATCCTTAGCATCCATTTCTCAATATACCCAGCACCCCTCCTCAGCACATGTCCAAACCAATGCGATCTTGCCTCTCTGGCTTTGTCTCGAAATCATCCAACCTGGGCTGACCCTCTAATATACTTATTCCTAATCCTGTCCACTCTCGTCACACCCAGTGCAAATCTTAACATCTTTAACTGTGCCACGTCCAGCTCTGACTCCTGCCTTTTTGTCAATGCCACTGTCTCTAACCCATATAACATAGCTGGTCTCACTATCCTCTTGTAGACCTTCCCTTTCACTCTTACTGGTACTCGTTTGTCACAAATCACTCCTAACACTCTTCTACCACCCACTCCACCCTGTCTGTACTCTGTTCTTCACCTCTCTTCCACACTTGCCATTACTCTGAACTGCTGATCCCAAGTATTTAAACTCATCCACCTTCACCACCTCTACTCCCTGCATCCTCACCATTCCTCTATCCTCCCTCTCATTCACACACATATATTCTGTCTCAGTCCTGCTGACCTATTTCTGTCCTCTCTAGAGCATATCTCCACCTCTCCAGGGTCTCCTCAACCTGTTCCCTACTCTCACTACAGATCACAATGTCATCTGCAAACATCATAGTCCACAGGGACTCCTGTCTGATCTCGTCTGTCAACCTGACCATCACCATTGCAAATAAGAAAGGCTCAAAGCTGATCCTTGCTGTAATCCCACCTCCACCTGAAACACATCCATCACTCCCACTGCAGACCTCACCATTGTCAAAATACCCTCGTACATATCCTGTAGCACTCTTGTATACTTCTCTGCCACTCCCAACGTCCTCATACAATACCACAACTCCTCTCTAGGCACCCTGTCATATGCTTTCTCTAAGTCCACAAAGACACAATGCAACTCCTGACCTTCTCTGTACTTCTCCATCAACACTCTCAGAGCAAACATCACATCTGTAGTGCTCTTTCCTGTCATGAAACCATACTGCTGATCACTAATCATCACCTCCCTTCTTAACCTAGCTTCCACTACTCTTTCCCATAACTTCATGTTGTGACTGATCATTTTATCCCTCTGTAGTTGCAACAGCTCTGCACATTGTCCTTATTCTTAAAAATCAATACCAAAACACTTTTTCTCCACTCCTCAGGCATCCTGTCACTTTCCAAGATTTCATTAAATAATCTGGTTAAAAACTCCACTGACATTTCTCCTAAACACCTCCATGCTTCCACAGGTATGTCATCCAGACCAACAGCCTTTCCATTCTTTATCCTCTTCATAGCTATCCTTACTTCCTCCTTGCTAATCCGTTGCACTTCCTGATTCACTATCCCCACAACATCCAACCTTCTCTCATTCTCTTCATTCATCAGCTCCTTAAAGTACTTTTTACATCTGCTCAACACACTCTCTTTGCTTGTGAGTACATTTCCCCTCATTATCCTTTATCACCCTTATCTCATGCACATCTTTCCTAGCTCAGTCCCTCTGTCTAGCCAATCGGTACAGGTCCTTTTCTCCCTCCTTAGTGTCCAGTCTTTCATACAACTCTCCAAATGCCTTATCCTTAGCCTTTGCCACCTCTCTCTCTGCCATGCACCTCATCTCCTTATACTTCTACTTTCTTCATCTCTCTGACAATCCCAATTCTTCTTCGCCAACCTCTTTCTGTGTACACTCCCCTGTACTTCCTCATTCCACCACCAGGTCTCCTTGTCCTCCTTCCTCTGTCCAGATGCCACACCAGGCACCTTTCTACCTGTCTCCCTTACTAGCTCTGCTGTAGTTACACAGCTATTCAGTAACTCTTCACTGCCACCCAGTACCCATCTTAACACTTCCATGAACTTCACCCCACAATCACCCTTTTTGAGTTTCCACCATTTGATCCTTGGTGCTGCCCTCACACTCCTCCTCCTCTTCTTGATCACTGTCATTCTACAGACCACCATTCTATGCTGTCTAACTACACTTTCCCCTGTCACCACTTTACAGTCTCCAATCTCCTTCAAACTGGCCCTCCTGCATAGGATATAATCCACCTGTGTGCATCTTTCTCCACTCTTGTATGTTACCCTATGCTCCTCCCACTTGTTAAAATACGTATTCACCACAGCCTTGTCCATCCTTTTCGCAAAATCCAATACCATCCGACCTTCTGCATTCCTCTCCTTAACACCATACCTACCCATCGCATGGGTATGAAATAAGGACTAAAATTAAAAGAATGCCTTATATAAACACACCCTTGTGTGTAAATCAGCAAAGTTTTTACTTTTTGTACTTGAAGTGCCAGTGGATATTGGGAGTGGGGGGAGGACCATGGGAGACTAAAATTGAATACAAAGAAGTATATTCGCAGATTATCCTGGAAGCTAAGAGACCACCAGGATTAAATGAAACAGTCTCTCTGGCCCCGTCTTGAAACTGCCAGGTTATGATCATTGTTAGTAAGAGTATTTTGTTATATTTAAGGCTGATTACCATTATTTATTCTTTAGCCTTGTATGTCTTTTCAGGGTTATATCATAAATATTTTTAGATTCATGTTACACATTGACACTTAGAATTTGGTATTGCACTTCTGCTGTAATATTTATTCTGAACACCAGAGGGAGCAAAAGGACAATTTGATTGAATCTAACGTGCTTTTTAACTCTGGATCTTATGAATATGTATGTTAAATATTAAATATGCATATTAGGTATTTTACGCAAAATATTTTTAAATTATTTTTATGAATGAAGATTTTAATACATTTATTATCTTTTATGACATTGATGAAGTTTTAAAAAGTTTTTTTTAGTGTGTTCTAGGTTTTAAAAGTTTTTTAGGGATATGTTTTGACCGTAATTGAATAATTAAGGATGTTATTTTTTTGGCAGTTCGTGTTGTGGGGTTTGTATAAATAGAAGTTACATGACTGGTGCTGTCACATCTGAAGAAGTTTGTACTGGGGATGAAAGTGTGGTTGTAAGTTAATGTTATATGTTTATTGTTTTTATTTATTGTGAACTATCTTGCTTTGCCTGGTCGAGGTTTGGCTGGTCCTTCCAGAGTGCCGCTTTGGATTTTCTGTTCTTTTCCATAAAAGTGGGGACTAATTTGGTACACAAAATTATCCAAACTCATCTGTCAGAAACATTACTTAATACATACGGTAGAAATTCTCATTCATGCTGGTTTGCAGCCAGCTTTACACATGGCATTTTGAGTTTGCGATGAAGGCATCTGTTTCTCAGTTTCAAGCTCTAGGATTCAGTCTTTCCCTCTGATTACAGTTTATGTGAAGTTTGCTTGCTGTTGCAAGATATGTGTAGGTTTTTTCCTAGGCACTTCACTTTTCCCATGCTTTCTAAACATTTGCCATTAGACTGGCTAACTTAATATGTCTATGCATATTGTGTGGTCTATTTGCTTGCATATTACATTTGCTGTAGCTCTTCTTGTCTTGGTCAAGGTTATTATGAGTGAAAAGGCTCCAGAATGGATGAGTTCACTTAACCAGTTGGCAAATGATTAAAACACAACCTAGACTGCTCACCACAACATTTATGAGACTTCCAATGGATAACTGCATTCTGGATCAAATTTCACAGCCTAATGACAGACTGATTGCCTTTAGGTACACTGAATACAAGTAAACGCAATTCTCCCCATTTGTTGGCATAATGGACTATACTGATATTATTTATCTGTGTTAGCAGAAGGCCAAACAAATGCTGTGCTCTGATAGTCTAAAGGCATATATAATACTTTCATGTTTTGGACACTGCTACAGGTAGGAAACAGCAGTGTTGCAAATACACCTGTAAAGAACATTCTGACTACTTTTAAGCCTAATCTGAGTTTATTGGCTCATCCAATTTATGCAAAATTCACTGTTCAGGGGTCATAGCAATTACAAGAAAAGTAAGCTATGAGACCATTTGCACCTTGCTGACATCTACTTCATGATATATGCCCTGCTTCTAGTAGGGCAAAGTAAGTTAGGCCAATGATGAATTTGAGGCTATCCATCCAGGTTTCTCTTCAAGGATGTGAGGGTGTCACTCTAACATATGAGGGCAATTTATTGCCGATATGGGAATAAATGCTGGGTAACAAACCTGTCCTTCTAGTGTGTTTTACTTATATGTTGCTTGAGATTCAAATCCTTACCCTGGGATTCATTAACAATCGTGTAGGCTTTGCGCTAAGCCTACACAATTTAAGCATGTTAGCGCAATGAGCAGCAGTGCTAATCAAATATGCATGCTGATCATCGGGAATGCACGTTTGCAAGCACCATTTCATGGGTATCAGTCAAAGCTTGTGGCCATGGAAAGTTGCATGCAAGCACAAACAGAGGATGTAAACAAAACAGTTTGTCTCTAGGCAAACATAATATATGAGTACATGTTGTAACCCAGAAATATTAAGGGCAAGTACAGTGAAAGAACGCTGAAAGCCACAGTGGTGCAGCGGTTGCATTGTCGCCTCACAGCAAGAGGTTCTCCCATTCAATTCTCGGCTGGAGCGCCTTCTGTGTGGAGTCTGCATGTCCTCCCTGTGGTCGAATGGCCTTCGAAAGACATGCGTGAATGAGTGTTCCTTCCTTAAAGGTTGGGCGTCGAGCTAGCACCTCAGCACCGTAAAAATCTACTGCCAATCATTAGCAGACCGGAGTTCCGCTATGGCGACCCCTAACCTGGAAAAGCCAAAAGAACAACAACAGTGAAAGAAAGCTGAAGGAGGGGAAATGGCAGAATTGCACTAAAATAACACTGGTTGTACTGCAGAAGTAATTAAGAGGGGAGGGGAAATGGGGAAAGTGTACTCATAAGATGCAGGCAAATGTGGTGAAGCATCAAAGAAACTTTTTTAACAGAAATCCTGCCATACTGATGTAATGATAATATCAATGACAATACCTGAGTTATGCACATAAATAAAAACTGACATGCTAACAAAGGATGTGAGAGGGATATACAGCTGCAGTGTAACAAAAGGGGGTTAATGTGATATACATGTTAATAAAATGCTGAGCTGAGATACCGGTCAGCAAGGACAGGAGATATATTATGGGATGAATGCATAGACTGCAGTTAGTGCATATGAGATGTATATACAGGGAATTTACATATGCAAGTGGACACCACTGCTGTATTCCCCAACTCACCATTTATACACAAGAACAAAAGAACCTTACAGCTGTCATGTCATGCATACCAGAAATGGACATGTTTTTGCAAATAAATGTTATTGGCACCAATAGGAAAGGGGTTTATCACTTATAAGCATGTAACAGACAAGCACATATTGTATAGTCATGTAAATGATAAATGGTAACATAATAGCACTCAACATATATAACTGACAAATGACAACACAGATATGATACATTTCATGATTTCAAGTTTTGCATTTGTAATATGCACACATCTCAAACATCGTTTTACTAGGCATGCTTACATTGAATCATGGGAAACGGTAACATAACAGCAATTCAATAGCACCAACACACAAGAAAGTGTCATAACAGAAGACTAGTCACAGTTTCTGATGGTCTGGCAGCATGCCATACAGTAAAAAATATTTTATGGAAGCCCTCATCTGCCATTAAGCTGTATAGTGTGATGAAAACCATTGCAGTAATAAAGTAATGTCTGGATGAAGACATGCAATATGCAGCATAATTATTTTGGAAATATTTAATGCCTGTGAGCAATGAATGACATAATAAACATTAGCATCATATCATTGTCGAACACATGCCAGGATGGATATCACAAAGCTGCATACCGATCATGGATGCCACAGAAATATGCATATAGGTTGTGTCATGAAGAATACCCTTGAAGGGTTTACAGCACTTTCTATCATAAGGGGGATGCTCTACCTTGTATGACAGTAGCCTGAAAAAATAGCCCTCTCACTGTGCCATAACTGCTGTCTGTGTCTAAGCCACTACTGTTTGACACAGTTATCTGATAGACAGATATCACCAGATTCAAATAACTGCTTATGATACTAGGTTCTCTACAGACCTCTGTATTGACTGCATGTGCCACAGAAAATAGCAATGTAGGCTGTCACAAATAACCAAAATCAATGTGTGCAGTAAGAAATGAGTAACAAATATCATATGGACAATCTGATTTAGTCAGAATGCTGAAAAGCAGCTATGTATGTTACTGTCCACACAGCAGTGAGCAGTACAATTATCAATGATTTTTTTTTTTTTTGCCAAGGAAGCTTTTTTCATCATGTAGTACACAGCCTTTTCCAGAGCTGACCCACACTATTTCTGTAGGTGTGCCATACAAGCCAGCACTCAATGCACAAAGGAGCACTCACAACATGATATGCCATGAATAACATTTCACTGGCATGTAATCACAACCTGTGATGATATATCATTGTCCAAAATAAAAATGGAAAGGAATAACTAGATATAATGGTGTTTCTTTGAAGTCAGTACATTCATATAAGGTTGCCCTTTGCAGGAAATGAACAGCAAGCTATGCGACTCTATGGACTAATGACATGTGGATGAACCACAAGAACAACAACTGAAGTTTTACCACAAGAGTCACACTCCACCAATGCTAACTTATTTCATTATATGTATGTGTTGTAAACAATCTCTTTGAGATAAAAGGGATGGTGGAGGCCTCTCCCAATGTAAATGTACAGATCATAACTGTGATGGATGTCACTCGTGCATTACTGTATAAGGCCACACAATGTTAACATTCACTGACTGGGGATGTTGAACACCTGAGCATTTGACAACAGAAAATGCATGATACTGTAGAGAATGAATGCACCACTGTAGAAGTCCTGCTACAATTGTGAGATATGCTGGTATGTCAAGGCATTATATTATACTATTGCTGCAAGGGATTTGTTTGCTAGTAATTGCTTTACTAAGACAACAACATACAATATGTCGTCTCATTCCCTCATACCAGAAAATAAGACTTACTACACGTTATGTAAAGAAAATGTAAACATATGTAATCATTTCTCTGAATAAAAGAATTGCTATGCAAGAAATTATCACAGCTTTTTATAAGAGGAATCAACATCTATACTTGTAAATACCAGAAGTGTTTCATAGCAGTATACAGTCACAATAAGACTGACACAACATAGTCTGAGCTGGAATGGCTGGAACTGAACTTACTACCTAAGGTCACATTATGTGTGAACAGGTTAACCAAAATTGTAAGAGTTGCAAGTTTAACCATTGGAGAGCAGACATACATTAACCAACTGAAGTAACTGAGTCAACATCACTTTGAAATCAAGATAACCTGTTGATAAAATTATTGCCCATGTACACATTTCAGCAAATGAGAATGCATGTATTCATCTTCATTACCATACTGACCAATGAAATCTGTGCATCTTCAGATTGTTGAAAAGTACATCAAATTGAACAAACAGCCAAGCACAGCAGTGTAAAGTTCAACAGACTAAGTACAGCCATGGACAATACAATCACAAGCTATTGCCATAAGCTGTGTACTTCCACTTAGATTTTGTTGCATTTGTTGCTTGGGGTCAGAAACTGTACAAATGCAGCGGTGGAAGAATAATGACGCAGAAGGGAGAAGATATAGACACAGGGTGAGATGGAGCCAGGGACAAAGAAACTTATGTGAGAAGGATAATGGTGCTCATAAGTATATGCAGTCAATGGGTACACATAAAATAGTGTACCAAAAACAGTCAGTAACACTTAGCTAGTGGATGGATTAAAACCCTTGAAAGTAGTCAAAAATCTATTTTTATACGTGCACATTATCTCATCATACCACAAAGGAATTACTACTGCATAGCATTTAAATAACACAACTGAAATACAATGACAACTTACTGAAGCAGAAAGGGTGAACAGAGAGAGAGAGAGAGAGAGAGAGACAGAGATAGATGCAGAGAGGAATAGCACCGATATATTTTGTGGGACATGTAGGAACCTCTTTTTGGTGTGTTCCTCTTATTAAATTATCACTAAGCTGTCATGCTCTGTACAATAAAGTGCTTGGTACGGGGAGAAATAAAGGGGTGGGAGAGTTCAACAAACATGAAGACATAAGCAGGATAAGATAGTCTTAATAAGTCTCCCTGTTGGTGCTGCAATGTTTTTGCAAATGATGCTTTACTGCAATATTAAAATGGTTTGTTAATGAAATACTGTATATGGAGAGAAATACAGACATTTGCAGTTAAATATAAAAACATTAGTCTACAAATAGGGTGATTATCTCAACACACCACAGTTAAACAGTGTTCAGTGTCACTTAGCATTGTTGTGCTGTGCCGACCTCTGTGCAAATGCCAAGAACAGAAAGAGAAGCCTTTTCTAACGGGCATTTCTGGCTATGTGTGTTGGATGCAAATCTGTTTCTTGATCAGATTAAATGTGTAAAAAAGGGATGGAAAGGACAGTGGTGAAAATGGGGTTGGCAAGCAAAAGGTAGGACACAGGGGAAAGAATAAAGGAATTTGCAGGAGGGTGGTGTGACAGCACCATAGTTATCCAGTTCTTCACAACATAAATGTACAATTGTGCACACAATTTAATGACTTTGTGGTGTTACCACACCAGTGATAGGTGACACAAACAGAATAATGTTGTATGGTCAAATGGACCAAATCAAGTGTGTCAAGATGACACACAGACAAAGTGGAGAGCTATGCATGGGGTGTAACTTTTTTGTGGGAGGTGCCCATTTTTGTGTGTGTGGGGGGGAGAGGTATGTTGTGGAAGGTGATTAAGGATGATGGGGCTGGGTAGGGAAGGTTAGAAAGCATGCTCAGATATACAGGACATGCAAGACAGAGAGGGATGGTGACGGAGGCAAACAGTTGGGGGCCACCATGATTGGGGATAGGTAGGGGACATCAGAGGCAGATCCATGTCCAGCTTAATAACAGTGAGAAACTAGTACTCAATCTCAGAATTATCATCACTGTCTCCTGTATCAGCTGCCTGGGTCAGTGCCAGACATGGCATTGATTTAGCAATCTGACCCATGACCTCTTCAACTCTACTGATCACTGGACTAAGACCCCTCTCCATGATAACCTCCACCAGCACTGTCAGCTCCTGCTGGGTGAAAACAGTTGCCACATCCACTAGTGCTGCTCCTGGAGGGTACAACTACACCAGCAGCCGGAGGCACAGCTACCTGATACAGGTGGTGCAGGTAGGGCAGGCGTTGCGGAGGCAACACTGACATGTTGTGAGCCTGAAGTGCTGGGTGCCTGGGCTGCCATCTGTGGCAGTGGTCTATTTTCCTCTCTGTGCTATTGATCATTTTGTTTTCAGCAGCAAGGTATGTAAACAGAAGAATGGTAATAAATTATAACCACCCCAAAAAACAGATGGGGGAGAGAAAAAAAAAGATAATTAGATTCATGGAATGCCACATTAATTTATTTATTTAATAAAATTTTGGGGGCAATACATAAACAATGATGATAATTTATTATTGTACACCTTTGACACATCATAAAGTTATGTAGGACTTTGGGTCTACTTCAGTAGACCGACATTTCACTTACCCACCTCCCACTTGGCCAAGACGAAAGGACCGACAACCTCAGAAGCCTGACATCTGGAACACTGACTTTTCACGCAAGGTAAGTAACCGTTTGGCCATCCTGTTGAACTTTGCCCTTTACCCCCATGGTAGTGCGATCTTGGAGTTGGTATATTTAATTAGGGGGGGTGTAGGGGGAGTTTTGTTTCATTTAATTATTTTATTTGGGATGGCCAAGTGGTTACTTACCTCGTGTGAAAAGTCGGTGTGCCGGATGTTGGTCTTCTGAAGTTGTCGGTGTTTTCATCTCTGCCAGGTGGGAGTCTGGTAAGTAAAACGTTATATGCACATTTTAGCTAAGAAAATTCTGAAAAGTTTAAATACATCAGTAAAACTCACTTGCATACTTTTTGTATAAACATGTCAAGTAATACTTCTACAGTTGACACACCAGTAAATGTTTGGTTTAAAGTTAAAAATTGGGTAAAACAGTCTAAAAACTGTGTTCCAGAAATGTTCATTTAAAGTTAAAGGTTATTTCAAAAATGTTATATCTTTCCAGGCGCAAAAGGGTTAAATCACAGAAGCACTCTGCAACAGACACACTATCTCATGATTCGTAGAATGAGTCAGCTTCTGTCAATACTTCTTGTTTGCAATCTTCAGACATCAGTGTAAATGCTACAGCACATGTAATTTAAGATACAAAATGAAGTTGTAGTATAATTTCAAATACAAATGCTCAAAATATAATAAATTCTAGTGTACATGTAATTCAAAGTACAGAGTTAAGTAGAAGTACTGTAAACACAATGTATGTAACATGCAGATTTCCCAAACAAACAAAGCAAACATTTGCAATGTCACAAGTTCACATTATTTCAAATACATATATTCAAAATGTAATAAATTCTAATTTATTGTATTCAAAAGCCAGGATGCCATGGTGGTACGGCAGTAGCATTGTTAACTCACAGCAAGAGGTTCTCCCGTTCGATTCTCGGCTTGGCTTGGGAGTGCCTTCTGTGTGGAGTCTGCATGTCCTCCCTGCAGTTGGGTAGCGTTCGAAAGACATGCATGCATAAATGGGCATGCCTTCATTGAAGGTTGGGTGTCGAGCTGGCACCTCAGCGTTTCGTAAAAATCTACTGCCAATCATTAGCGGACTGGAGTTCCGCTGTGGCGACCCCTTACCGGGAAAAGCCGAAAGACAAACAACATTATATTCAAAAGCCAGTGCAAATATTTCATTGATGGGGGATAAGAGGGATCAGAGTGCAGATTTTAATCAGTCTGATAAAGTAAATGCCAGCATAAATGATATACAGATTTTGGAGAAAAGTAAAGAAGAAACACATGCCATAGCTCATGTCAGTGTTGTTGCTAATTCTATAAAAAAGGATTTTCAGCTTATCTATAAAGGGTGTGACAGTCCAGCACCAAACCAGATTATTTGTCATTGTTTAAAGTTGAAAGAAATGACAATATTTCATTGTTTACAGAAAAATTATGGAATAATGTACTGATTAATACAGACAAATCAACTTCAGTTACAAATAGACCTTTATTAGTGGAGACAAATGCAGTTTTGTCAGGATTTAAAGGGACAAAGATTACAGCAGTTAGTTCAAAGTGTAAGAGTTCAATACAAGTTATGGACATGTCAGAGTTGCATGTTGTTTTACACTTCAGTAACACGATTTTATGGAAAAATAAAAATGTTACCAAAAGTACAGTTGTGCACACAGATGAAACTTGTAAGAATAAGCATGTATTAAATTGTCCAAATTTTAAAGAAATGGTTATGAGAGGAACATGCAGATTTATGGGTTAAAGATAAAATAAATTTCAGTTCAACTGACACAGCTGAAGTGCTCAGGAAGATGTATTGGGTGTGGCCAGTGAGGAAAAAGGGTAACAGATTGTGTAGGGTATACCAGAAGTGGAAGTCAAGTTGATTTGTAGAATAAAGGGTTTACAGTTACAGAATTGCCAAATAAATTTGTTGCGTTACTGTTTAGTTTAGTAGACATCATTATTATGGTAGTAAAGTGTTGCAATGCATAAATAATATCTTGATACAGACAGAGACAAAAAAGCATTCACAGACATTACATGATGTTTTGCTAGTTTACAGAATGTAAAATGTAAAGTCAATGCTACATTTTAGAAGGGACAGTACAGTTAAAAGTTCAGATCCCATGAAAGAAAGGACTGCATTATAAATATTGTGTGTCAAAGCCACAGGTTCATCTCCTATGTTATACTTGTATAAAGGGCAAACAAGTAAACTTCCAGAATTAGTACTATATAAAGAAACTTAACATATTTGTATAAAGGATGAAAAAGTAAACTTCCAGAATCAGATCAGTTCAACTCTAGTAAAACATTTGTCTATGTAAACAGATCAAGATTGTATATATTTAATGCAGAAAGTGCAGTTTATCAGATTACATACCAGCTCAGCAGCTGAATTAAAAACAATACTATATGACATAAAACAGTATGGTAGAGATTCCTATTGACAGTTTATGCAGTTACAGTTATTATTATTTATCCAAGAAAATTGTAGACAGTGATGATAAATCCTTGCAGCATTCAGTAGTACTAAAAAAAATAAATGACATCAGCTAAAGGAATGGCTATGTTAAGATAGCAGGTGGAGTTTCACACACAGAACAGTATATTAGATCATGAGGGTCAGAAGAGTAAACATAGACCCCTAGATTTAATAAAATCCATGTAGGCATAGTGTAGAGCCTACACAGAAGTTACTGTGTCCGTGTAAATGCTTCCCCCTTGGTAGCGCGCCATGCATATTAATGATGGGGCATTGCTGAAAGAGAGCTGTGGAACACGGTTATTGAATCAGTGTAGGGAGTGTGTGACTGTGTCCAAGATGATTAACACACCCCTTGCACTATCCAAGTGCATTATATCAATGTATTTAACTTTTTTTTTCAAGTTTGTGCAGTGTGGAGCGCAAGTGACACGTGTCAGACATCTAAAAATAAAAACTGGATGCATTTAATTTGTGATGCAAAGGACAACTTTAAGGATAGCAGGATTTCACAGCCTGGTGCTTAACAGTGCTTGAAGTTAGCTCAGAGGTATATGTAAAAGTATAGCAGCATTCCACATATCCATGTATCCAAGTGATTAGAATTATGGCCCTATGTGCAGTAGGGGTTACATGTGAAAATATTGAGTGATTAAAACATCGAGTCTTGCAATATTGAGACCATAACATTGCATCCACATATTAACGAAAACTGACAACATCGAATTGCATAAACGTCGAAACTGGATCACTGAACTAGCTGACATGCAGGAGCTATGACGTCCAGAACAGTTTATATTTAAAACATCATTTAAGTGGTGTTACACCTTTAAGAATCACATCACAACTATCTGACATCATGGCGGAGAGTACAAACTTTGTTCCCAGAGTACTTGGCAACATCTACCCGGTCACAAAATCCCAAAAGGGTAAGGATGTACTTCTGATTGATGGATTTGTCTACAACTTAGAGTGGAGTACAGCTATAAAGTGTTACTGGTGCTGTAAGCTAAAGTTGTCTAGTAAATACAAAGGATGAGCAGTGACCAAATCATTACCTGATGGTGAGAAACTGTGTAAAACAACAAGTCATATGCATACCTGCTGAAGTACGTTATGTGATGTGTACCCATCTAAAAGAAAAGGCTCTATTATCCAGAGATACACCTTGCTTAGTTGTAGATGATGTCATGGCTACTACTACTTTAAGTAGTGTTCCTAATCTACCTAGTAGAAAGGCATTGGTTCAACAAGTATGCAGAGTGCGTAGACTACAAACTGGTGTATGCTGCAATGATAAACCTACGCTACAAAACATTGATTTAACAGATTTCCCTTTAAAAGAAGACATTTTCATTAGTAAGCATCACATAGATACATCCAGTGGTCTGACTGTGTTGGTAATTTCAACTTTAAGAAACTTGCAAGATTTAAGCCGTCGTACTATTTGGCTTATGGATGGTACCTTTTTTTTAAAGGTATAATCTGTCAGCAATTGTACAGTTTGCACGGGTTTGTACAGTACGGTACGTATACTACAACATTACCTCTACTATTCTAACTCATGAGTAAAAAGTCTTTGAAGAGCTATAACGTCATGTGGCACTGTGTTTTATCTCTCATGGCTGAAAATAATCTTGTAAGTGTAGCAAAATATGTTCTCTGCGACTTTGAGATAGCTGCAATAAAGAGTCTGAGAATGAACTTAAATGGTGTTGTTCCAAAGGGATGTTTGTTCCACTTTAGTCAGAATATCTGGCAAAAGTTGCAAAATTTAGGTTTAGCAGGTTTATATAACAAGTGTCAAAGGTTCCAAACTGAAGTTAAATGTCTGGTAGCACTTGCATTTTTGAAAGAAGAGGAAGTTCCTCCTGCATTTAATATCTTAAAGCAGACATTCTCTCCTGAAGGGCAACCTCTGCTAAAATACTGTACAGACTGGTACTTACTAGGTAAACCTAGGAAGTTTTCAACTAGAACCTCTTCTTTTATGAGATTCCCACCCTTATTTCCTAAGGTGTTTTGGAATATCTCTCAGCTAAACCTAGAGTGTCTGCCTCATACTCAGAACTGTATTGAAGGGTGGCATCACCATTTTAAATGTTTGCTTGGGGCTCATGCTAACGATCTAAACGTGCTTATGTCAACCTTATGTAGAAAACAAAACAGAGTTTAGGAATTGTGACTGTGTATGTCTGTGGGTTGTCCTCCTTCTCCCAAGAGAAGTAAGCTGTTGTTATGGGAGAATACATTTCAAACAATTATAAGCGGTAAAGATTTGTACGATACTCTCACCTTCTTACAATCATTTGCTATCCTGCTTAGGTTGTGATGTCATATTAATGGTGGAAGGAGTTCATTTTATGTTGGTGCGGTGTCCACAGATGTTTTAGTGTTTCGGGTGGTAGACATAGAATAATGTTGGTGTAAACAGTTCTGAAGGATATGGAATCAAATTCAAGGTTGTTTCATATGATTACAGTACATACGCACTTCCTTACTGCTTAGTAGTGCTGTTCACTTTTATGTTTACAGTGGAGTCTACATGGTTACTGGGAGTTTGTGTTCTTGCCCTAGATTATTTCGATGTTATGGGATTATGTTGCTTTCGTGCAGTTATTTACGGGTGTCACTGTTCGATCTTGTGATATGGTAATTCGATGTTGTCAGTTTTCACTAATATGTGTATGTGATGTTATGGACTCGATATTGCAAGACTCGACATTTTAATCACTCAATATTTTCACATGTAACCACAGTAGGTGCAGGGTTTGACTACATGGAAGGGAAATTAAGCATTTATTTTCCAAAGACAAATTATTATGATTATTTTTCAATCTTGATCTGCTGCGCTCAGCTAAGCTCTGCTAAGACCTACTCAGACATGCTAAGCACTGCTTAAACAATCTCTGTTTATGCATTGCTTGGCAGTGCTTGGCTGTGCCTAGCTGGTCTGCGCACTAAGCACCACTAAGCATTGCCTGTTTAAGCACTCCTCAGCTGTGCTGGTTTCCATGGTGCCAAGCGATGTGCCTTAAAAATTGCCCAGTGCTGTGTAAGGGCAGGAAAACAAGCTATATTAAGCTCAACAGGTGGGAATACAGCATAACCAGTTGGAGTTTGAACTGTGCAGTAACTATGGCAGGCAGTAAAGAGGGTGCATGCTACTCAGCACAGTGGTGGAGCATTCTGGAGTACCGGGTCATGGTTGGACTCCTGGTTAAAGACCATGAATACTGGCTGTTGCAGGGGCAGTCCCAGAACTGAGAATGCAAGGCAGAGGCCTGGAACCGGCTGATACATGAACTCACCAGTGCTACAGGTATCCCCCACACATGTGAGCAGGTCTGTCACCACTATGATGACCTGAAGCATTGGAAGGGGGATCTTCTGGACACCTGGGTCCAGGAAGCTTGGGCTCGGAATGCCCTACAAGTTTGTAAGTACTGTTACTATTGTTTTACCAATACCTACTCTGAATGTTTGACAGACAGGTATGCATAATGGTGTGCTTCTCTCCCCACAGCTGCAGAGGAGAGAGCTCGCAACCTAGTGGAGCATGCTGGGCACTTGGCCAGGTTGTGCTGTGAGTGTGGAGAGTACAAATTAATTTGCAATCTATAGTCAAATAAGCAAGAAAGAGTAAAACATTAACTGCCAATAGATATATACAGTAAAAATTTGTGTATTGCAATGAATGTGGATGTAGACCTGTACTACAATAAGTTACTACTGCCAACTATAGTGCAATAAACAGGGAAGACTAAAGCACTAACCCCGTATAAAGTAAATGAAATAAAGTTTCTACTGCAATAATTGTGGAATTACAGCTGTATTAGAGCACCTGCATTACATCAGCTGTTGTGCAATAAAGACTCAAAAATATACCAGTAACTGCATGAAGGTACCCCTAATAAAGCTGTGTTATGCAATATGTGTGTAATTAGGGCTGTTTTGCATGAAATCAATTACGACAACTGCACTAAAATAAAAACACAAAGAATACCACTACCTATCTCAAGGTATAGCTAATGAAGAGTGTTATGCAATAACTGTAGATTCAAAGCTGTATTACAAGAAATGCATTATGAAACCTGTTCTGCAATAACATCTGGAGCAATAGCATTAACACCCAAGGTATACTGTGTATATCAGGATTGTCTTGTGTTAACCATAGCATTTCAGCTATATGCATTCAGGCTCTGAGGTATGGTGCTGCAAGTATGACAGTGTAATAGCTGTAGACTGCAAATATACTATCTGCAACTGTATATGGGTGAGGTAGCCAATGCAATAATCTGATATGGTTTGTAGACTTCACAGATATTTCCACCCACTAACAGTATATTGTGCACACCTGCATTCTATGCAGTAATGTATAGTTTACCTAGTGCCTCTGTCATGCATGAATCTCATGTAAGTGTGTTCAACTGTCCCTGCAGTCTAGTATAAAACTGTAGTACTATTAGCAGGTCATAATTTATTTCCAGGTGAGCTCTAGGCAAATATCAGTCAGTCATTAATCAGCAGTGCCTCAGTAGCTCAGTTTGTTAAATGCTCTGTCTGAAGTACATTTTGTCACACACAGACCAGGGTTCAAATCCTGTGCCATATAGTAATAAATATTACTGAATCAGTTATGTATTGATGATAGATGTTCTCTCCACAGGAAATACAGGTAAATGGGTGAAATAGCCCTTATTATGAGTAAATAATTTGTGTGTTCAGATGTAACAGACTAACAGCACTGACCAGGAATGTGATAAGACTTCATAAAATAAAGGCAAAAAGTACAACAATAAAATAAACAAAATGTGTAATCTTGGTATGGCTGTATGCCTGGAGTGTCTGAAAGTTTGCTGAAGTTCTATCCCCATGCTTGCCAAGGAAGGCATGATAGCTGTTTACTCTCTGTACTGTACACATACATGTCTCTCAAGTGTCACACTGTCATGGAATGTAATTACTGTTGTGTAATCCCTCTGACACAGATATATCATTGACATGATTATGTCAATAGCACAGTAACACTACATCAGTCCACAGTACACCTTGGTAGTTAAATAGGTCCACCTGATGTGCAAGTGTTATCTGTAGTTGTGTACCTGCATGTGTTACTGCCTGGCCCATACTGTCCCATGCAGATAGCTTGAGAGGTATGTATGTGCTACAGCAGCTATAGGGCACTGTTATACATAAAGGAAGGATAGACCTGTAGAATATATAGCAGTACTGTTGTAAACTAAATAGCCTATACCAGCATTAATGGACTGTATTTCTCTCTCTCCCGGCCCTTTATCTTCATCTAAATGTATTATTGTTATTCACTGGTTATGGTTTACTATTAACATATGTTGTTCTCTACACTCTATTTTGAGGCATCTGTTTTAGTATTGTTATGTATTACAATGGTTGCATATTAACATATCTTGTTGAATTACCTATGTTGTTGGTCTTATGCCATAACTGTTACTGGCATGCTGTTAATATACTGACTGTTATGTTATTTATTGTTGTGTTCATATAGGATGCAATGATATGTTAATGGGTTATTTCCAATGTTTTGGTATGCTGTTACAACTACCAAAATGTTTTGTTCATAACTAACCTATACACATTGCTATACCTCTATCACCACAGCACGACAGGGCAGGCCAGTTCCTGCTGATCTTCCTACTGTACTTCAGCTGGCTGTGGCACCAGGTACCTGCATGTCTGGGACCCAGGCTGGTGGTACCCCCTCTGCTGGCCCGGAACCACTTCAGGGGACGGGGCCCGTCCACCCCTGGGAGCTGTGCCGGAAGAGCGGTAGTCACCTCAAGATTAACTACCAGCCATGGTGCACAGGATTGTGCATAGGAGCTATGAACAACGCCTGCACCAGATTGAGGGCAGACTAGACAACCTGGTGAGGCCTGGTGGTCCTGGCACTCAGCCTCCAGCACAGCCACCTTCAGGGCAGTGAAGGAGCAGTGTTGACTGCCCATGGGTGGCGATGTCAGTCACACTACTGCCATATGGCGGCACATGCATCTCTGATTCCACAACACCCTCCCCATCCAAGGTGTTTACCCCGCTCATGTGTCACACACCACCCCTGTATGCTGTCTTATCTGTCTGCAAATGCAACCTCTTTTACCCAACTTACTTCCCCACATGTGCCTACATCCCTTCCCCAAAATTTTACTCTCTCCTTAAAAAAATAGGCTCCTGTCCCACAAAAAATATTTCCCCATACATAGCTCTCCATTTTGCATGTGTCCACTGGACACAACTAAGTAGGTCCAATTGGCTTGACAACACATTTATGCTGTCTTCACCTCTCCCTCTGGCATTTGTGGGTCCAAATTCATGTACAAAATCTGTACAAATGCACAGCTGTTGCTATACAAGACATGGAAAGCTATGGTCCTTTCCTACACTATTCCTGCACAACCCTACCTGCCACCCCCTTTTTCTTTTCTTTTTAAATTCTTAGTGTGGGTTTACTTGGAGCTAAGTGGCATGCTGTGCAAACCCGATTAAAAGTGCTTTAATGTGGCTTAATGATCTTGTGTGTTTCTCACAGTGTTAGGCACATCTACAAAGTATTAAGCCCTGCCATGCCTCGAATCCTCACCCCTGTCAACTACAGCATAGTGCATTAGCGCACTAGGCCACTCAGCTCTTAATTAAAACAGCTGTTTCCAGCAAAATATACTGATTGCCACTGACAGACTGTGAGTACATCTAATGGGAAAAATGTGAGTGTCCCTGGGACTCTGATGCAAAAGGTACACCAGTACACAGCCAAATAAATAATAATGGACTTGTGTAAGGCCTGGGATAGCACGCAAATGTACCATTTTATCAGCAACATCTTTCAACACACCTGCTAAGGCAAGAATGGCAAAGTACATGTGAACAACTGGGACCCTGCTGCAGAACAACTTTGAAAGCCATGCACATAATGATGGATGCAGGCGTGTGTGTCATGCACATATATCTTGAAAATACACCTGCTGCAGCACTGACTCAGTAGCTCAGTCTGTTAAATGCCTTGCATGCAGTACATTTTGCCACCCACAGTCCTAGGTTCGAATGCAGTGTGCTGCACTTCAATTACATTGTTGTGAACACAGCAAGCAATGACTGAGTCATGCAATTTTAACCCACAGAGGTTGCTGCTACTGAATTAACTGCTACCCATGTTTGCAAGTCAAAGGCCTGTAGTTAGGGACACACTGCACATATTCATATAGCCTAACTATATGTCACCTACTATTCTGTGATTGGCATTGTTACAAAACAAATGTACCTTAGGCACATGCCTCGAGTGGAATGTAAAGGGTACCCTTACCCTGGCTCTGCTGTAATGACAGAGTGGACACTGCTGCCTCAGTTACACATACAGCTTGCTGTCCTCCAAAGTGTTCACACTCCCCTGGAACGTACTCAGCTATATGTTAAGCTAGCTGCTACAGACCTACCATACCTCACAACTCTCTAGAACAAGGGATCAAGACAAAACATACATACAAGGTGGGCGAGTGGGGGGGGGGCAAAGGTTCAGCGACAGGGACATGTTTCACAGTTTTCCCCTACAGAGATAGTGAGCTGATAGAATAGCAGCTACTGCTTCAGCATGCATATGCTGATGGGTATGACGTTTGACACTCACATGTCTCTCTCCCCTCACTGACCACAACCCACATTGTTTACCACTGAACTGCCAGATTATCACAATGTCATGGGACAATGGCAAAACATATCAAGCAAAGCTTTGGACATACCTCACATCTCAATAGTGGACAGTATTTGTACCTACCCTCTGTGATTCTGTAGTCTCTACACCTCACTAATTTCTATCTCAAAGAATAAGAAAGGGACCATGGCCTACATGAAGCTCTTAAATATTGCACTGTGGTCCCATGTCATTGGCTAATGAAAGTGCAACTCAGTGGTTTTGGATCCAATTAACATGTCTGAGCCACAGATTGCTGCAAAGGCAATTACCTGTTAATGAGCATTACCTACAAAAGGCAATCAGCTTCTTATGGGGAACAGGTCTGTATGTTGCTTTACTCAGACAGACTGTTTTGCAAGCTGTTTGCAGAGGTTTTGGTCAAAATAGGATTACTTCACTCTACCAGGTATGTAATACATGTCTCCCATACAGATGGGAGGATGGAGGTATGGGGGATAGGGATTACAACAGTAGGCCTGTAGTACATGTATGGTATTGACATGTTGGTGATACTCTGCTGTCCAACAGCTACAGACATGTCTCTCAAATATCATTGCTTTGAACCGAATCACAGTTCTGCTATTTCTTATTCCCTCCTACAGTGGTTGGTTGTTGTAGGAAAGCTAGTGGATTATGAGTTAGATATATTGACAGTAAGTAAGGGTGTACACAGCTGTAATATCAAATGTGATGTACTGTAATTCATCTCCTCTCAGTCTGTCAATGTCCCACAGAAATAGCTATGACATTGTAAAGGTATCCCTGACTGTCCCTGATGTACTCTGACTAGCTCACTGTTTTGTTGACATTCGTACCTCATTGCTTGATAGCTATGGCTAACATACCTGTCAACCCCTTACACCAGGACTTCAGATCACAGCCATAATTAGTGGGGGGACACAGGCCCAAACTCAGCAACAAAGTATACATATTGGCCAGACAAAGTAAGACTATGAATAGACTAATAGATATTACTGTAGCATAAGTGTTTTATGAGGGGTCTGGCATGTGACAGCCAGATTCTTTATATTCCGAAAACAACCATCAATGACTGGCCAGCCATTTGTCAGACATCCGCATGTGTGTGCCAAGAGGACCACAGCTATGAGGCACACGTTCACATTCCAGAAACATCTGAGTAGTGGAGATGTATGATGCCTACAGGGAAGATATACTACACCAGATTTGCATTGCTGTCACTGTGGCAAACTGGTGTTGCTGGACTGTACCCATATAATTGTTGTAATAGCATACAGCTATTTGTCTGACAGTGGCTGTATGACATAGTAGTGCATCTTTGCCCATAGGAGACACACCACAGTAGACTGCAGTGATGGGTGTAGAGCATGGCATACACGGGCATAACTGGTATTGCTACTATCTTGGTGATAGCCACACATGTACTGTGTTGACAGACTGTGGGGTATGATGTGTGAGGCAGTGGTGGATAGTGCAGCCCATTGTGGTTGTGCAGGCTCTGTACATAGTGGATTCAACATATCTGGTCTTGTGATGCGTTTCCCTCTTGTAGTCTTTCAGGAAAATGTATCACAGGATGCATCCACCATTTACAGATGCAGAAAATAATGTTACCTGGATGGCCTCAGACTGCATCATCATATTCTGCTGTCCAGGAGTCACCAACATTGTGACCAATGTAAAATACTGTGGGCTAACCTCATCATGGCAGTGAACCAAATTGGCCAACAGGACAGAACCTACAAGCAAGTCTGACTCCGGGCCACAGATATGGATAATGCTGCACAGCAAAGGGAAGCTCTGCTCTGGCCAGGGACCATGCTGCTACTGGTGGAGGGTCTGCATCAGAACAACTACTTTTGGCCCCAAGAAATTCCTGGCAAACCTGGAACCAACCACGAGCTCCCAGGCATCCATCACCCCCATACATCCTGGAGGTGGGTGCCACAGCATCCACATCAAAGGAGCAACTAGCTAAGCTTACTGTGTTCATCAGTGTCATACTGTAACAGTCATTGTGGCAGGCTCTGTATACCAGTACATGGGTGTCAGGTCTATCTGCATGGGGGGGTGGTGGTTTTAATGCACAGTTGTGCACACATACTTAGGCTGTCAGCAATGTAGGCAGTAACACATTAGCTACTGTACATACGGATATATGCACATATTACCTTGTAACAATGCCACATGTGGTACTGCTGACAATACCTTTCCCTCACATTTTTATAGGTATGTCAGGTGTGGCTGGAGTCTGAGGTCCTGTACCTGGTAAGTGTGATACTGTTGTTTCAAGATCATATATACCCTAAGAATGTTAAGGGCTGCCATGTTGCCCTAGGCACAACTGTTATGCTTAGCCAGAGTAGAATAGTTGTATGTGCCATTTTGGAGCACTTAACTGAAATGCATAGAATGGGTAATCACAGCTGTGTATCTGCAGGAACATTAACACATTTGCACTTATTTTTAAGAAGGACTATGCAGTCTGCTATACAGGAGGCAATCATTCCAAGATGCCTGTACACACACTAGGGAGATGGTACCTGAGGCAGTGATACTACAACTGGCATATTATACTCAAGAAAGGTGCACTGGGTTTTAGGTGTAGGTCTATCACATACACTGTCATATTGCTCACCTTACAGGCATACTGTACTGCCAATGTTAACCGGCTGTAGCTGCAGTGCATGTTATAAAGGGCCTGTCTTGTCTTTGTATGTTGTGTGTTGTGCATGGGTTCAGAAATAAGATGTGGGATGTGTAATGCAGTTGTGGCTCCTCACCTGTATGTGTGTGTGTAGATTACCATACATAACAGTGGAGGTAGTAATGTAATGACTTTGTCTTCCTCCTCATAGGTGAACATGGGGTTGCAGTCTGTCCCCCTCACAACCTGATCTCAGTGTCTCATCGGACTCTGATGATAATGGTGGCTATGGTGAGGCACAGGTGGGGCTGTTGGGGGCTGAATCTGTCCCAGATGTTGACATCCCACTTCCTTTCCCATTGTCCCTGCACATAGTATGCCCATACATACCCAGTCCCCTGAGGCCACAGATATTAGACAGTCAGAGGGTGGTAACATTGAACAGGACAGTGTGGCAACTTTGGCATCAGTAAGTGTAGACACTGGCCATATCCAGAGAGCTGGTGATGTCCCACACAGAGTGACAGGGGTGCTCGAAGAAGG